>NC_068409.1:17266999-17529499 GCF_023724105.1 Carassius gibelio | reverse complement strand
ACTACAGTTATTTTTTTTACGGTCCATTTCCTGAGGGACAAACAGTACTCACTGTAGTAGATTGTGCTGACCTAACAAACCCACTTTGGGAGAAAGTGACTTCCCAGCGGACAGTTTCATCTCTTTAGGTTTAAACGTCCTTTGGGACACTCTAAGTCACCTTTCTAAAACTCCAGGGAGAGAGAGCATTTAGAAAAAATAAGGCTGGTTGAAAGTCACCGGGGATGGATGAGGAAAGGGTCCCCCACAGGCCTGTTTTTCTTCATCTACAGCTTCCTTCCTATCACACACACACACACACACACACACACACACACCTCTGCCACTGGGTGGTCACAAAACTTTCTCAATAAAGCTGTCCATGGCTCACTGCCCAAATCTCCCTCAGAAGGCCAAGAAAAACTCAGAGACATTTATTTTACGATCTACAAGGTCTTAACAGCTAGACGGACAATTACTTGCTCTTCAGCAACAGGGACAACTTTTACAGGAAGTTGAGGGTCATAAAGAGATTCACACACACATACATAAACAATCATATCTATTATTACTAACCCAGATCATTTTGGTTTCCTTAGTGCACCTGTACATGAAAATTATGTCATTATTTACTCACCCTCAAGCTGGTTCTGGAAAAAAAATAAAAATCAAAAATCCATACAATGAAAGCCATTGCATGTGCAAATACAGTTCAAAATTCTTTAAAATATATTTTGTGTTCCACGAAGTAATTTGGAATATGTTTTGAAACGACATGATGCAAGTAAATGATGACAGAATTGTTCATTTTTATGTGAACTACCCTTTTAAGATGTCATTGTAAAAAAATAAATAAAAAAAATCTTATTTTGATGCACTGATCGTGATTTTTCATGGCCGATTCCGATACCGATTTTTTACAAGCAAACTGGCCAATTCCGATTTCTTTTTTTTTTTTTTTTTGAAACAAACAAGAAAGGGGGAAAGTATGCATAAACAAGATGTTTATTTGGTATTTAATAGGCCAAACTGGCTTTTGGCTATTGAAAACTATAACCGTAACCATCTGAAATTAACGTCAGTAACTGCACAGTAAGTAAACTACATTCAATACAAACATATATGGTACAGACATCAGCATTTACCTTTTGTTTTGAATTGGGTTGAAACTACATTGAACTTTCCTTAGATGAAAAGATTAACTGTAACCATGTGAAATTAAAGGCAATAACTGCATAGTTCTACAGTCCAAACAACACAATCAACACACATTCAATAAGAGGTTTCAATAAGAGTATTTGTTTTAGTTTTTAAATTTGGTTTTAAATAAAAAAGGTCTTTACCAGTGAGACTAAATAAAAGTATACTATATAAATAAATTATTCCAAAATGTTAAAATCAAATAATGTTGGTGCGAATAAAACAAAGATGCAAAGTGTTTCATTCCTCCATAAAAAAAAAAAGTTAGGGTAATGATTCACATCTATATTTTTTACTTGAGCCAATGAAAAAAAAACATTTTTAATTTGACGAATGAAACACTTTTTTTCAGTGTGATTTCTAAATCAAATCAAGTCGATGCAATTTTAAGTTAAAATAAAAATAATCAGGCAGAGATTTTGAAATACTTCAACACAAATGACATGACAGCGAATAATTACAAGTTAGCCGAAAAAATACCAAAAACCGGGCGATTGCCGATCACGTATTTTAAGCAAAAACCGGTCAGTTCCGATTTATGGCCGTTTAACCGGCGCATCCCTAATTTTGACAATTGGCATTATATTTTACTTCATTCTACACTGTAAAAATTACCACAAAGCATTTGACAAACTGCCAACCAAGCATTGCATTTACCAAAAACAATCAAATAAATATGTTCTAAAATACAACTTTGCATCCTTCTCATTCAAAAGGCACGTGTAGAATAATTTCTCACTTCATAACCCTCTCTGGGGAGATCTTTCAAGCTGGAGACGGCGGGCAAGCATTAGAATGAAGTCTTCAGGGACGCGCCATGATTGCAAACCTCATTATGTCAAACCATCACGATTTCAATCAGCTTGGATCACCTTGAAAAGACAAGTTAAGCCAGCTAACAACAAGAGACTGTTGTTTTGAACTCAAGAGTCAAATGCCAAGCAGAAAACACCTCCATCTGATCCCACTGATCTCCTCTACAGGGTTCAGGTCATTGAGATCTCTCTGAAACACTAGATATCAGGTGTTGCAGCTTTGCACATCAAACATGGCAGCCTGATCTCACAGTCAAAATGTACATATTTAGACGTAAATTAAGACTGTCCAATACATATGTGCCTTTACGTATTTACAGTGTCATTTACGTATTATCTGGACGTAATTACAGGTTCGATACGTATCGAAATTTAGGTAAAAAAAACCTCAAATACGTACAGATAGAACGTGTTCTCTGACCAGTCAGTTATCCATAGAAATTTGCTCATGAAACTGCTTTTCACTGCGTATCTGATTTTTTTTATTTTTTATATTTATGTATATTTTCCCTTTTTATGATTTTTTTTAAATATGTAAGATCCCTATACCTCACCCGAACCTAAACCTACCCCATTTTATACAGAATGTTAAAAGAATAAAACATAAAACACAATTTTAATAAAAATATATCATAAAAAATTTTTTTGAGACACTAACGTTAATCTTACACCTACCCATAACCATTTCTTAAAACTACATAACGTTACTGTTATAAATAAACAAATAATAGACAAACAAACAATGTTAATCATTTATTTTTTTGTGAAAAAATATCAAAAGTGGTACCAAAAGTAGTTCAAATGATAATGAGTTCCAGTCGCAGTCCCCTCTGGAGGTAATAGTTTTTATAGGGTACAGAGCAGAATTTAATTTATTAATCCGTGAAATTATGAATCTGTCTTCTCTCCGTGAAGGCGCACTGGCACGGTACCGATTTCAAATGTCTATCAACTGAAACAGGACATGTCGCAATCTGTGACGAATTATGTGAGAACCAATGAGAGTTCGATATCAGTGCCATAAACCATGTCGTAGCGTTCATGTGGCGCACTGGCGCTATTTTCAAATTCGAATCATAACGAGCGCGGGCTTTGACTGTGACGGACGCTGTTGCTGAGAATGAAGATGAAGATCGATTGATATGGATATGTTCCTTGCAACCATCTGGATTCTAAAGATATAGAGTACAGCAAACAAATAAAATGGATGTTATTTGTAATTTTATGCTGTGCTTTTGTCTATCTATGGTTTGCAGCATGCACAGAAATGTTATTCCTATTAAGTAGATGAGTAACTGCTTTCAATAAATTCAATAAAAACATTTATTGATATGACAATTAAATACAACAGATTTAAATCATTAAAACCACGATTTTTATATTAATACATGGGAATTCATATAAATTCACACTTTACGTTAGATTATGTTTTTTTAGCTGCTAACACGTAAGTATTTGTACGTTTTACTGCTATAAATACATCTAAGTTGTACGTTTTTATGTGCATGAAAACGTAAGTAAATGTACGTGTGGTAGAACCACATTTAACGTAAAAATACACACGTATACTCATGAGATCACGTTTAACATGCGGAGAGCCCTCCTTCTGAGACCATATGATGGCTATCAAACGATAAGTGTCTCGAGAGCCTTATTGAATGCAACATTACATCTCTGGATTGCCCATGTCTTAATGAATGTAGGAGGAAGTACGATCACTTGATTAATTACACTTTCAACACTTTCGATTTTCTTATTGATCGTGAATGAGGTTTTCATCTGATTTAAGCGATATGTAGTACAGTACAGTGTGCTGCGCTTATGGTCGCAAATCAACATCAACATAATAATCAGTCAATCGGTCAAGAGTCCAGTTGAGTTAAAATACACAAAGTACAGTACTTCCTCCATGTTTAACACTCTGTACTATAAATTCACTGATATCTATACGTTTGGGGCCAGGACGATTTTTATTTCATTTTATTTAGACAGAAACTAATACTTGTATTTAGCAAGGATACATGAAAGTAATGAAAAGTCATAGTAAAGGCTTTTTAAATTATTACATTAAAATTTTTTGAAATAAAAGCTGCTCTTTTGAACTTCTGATTCATAAAAGAATTAGATAGATTGCACAAAAATACTAAGCAGCACGATGGAGTAGAAAATTACTGAAAATAGAAAATCATGTGACACTGAAGACTGGAGGAATGATGCTGAAAATACAGCTTTACATCACAGGAAAAAAAATATATATTTGAAAATATATTCTAGAAAACCAGCTATTTTAAATTGTAATATTACTTCACAACAATACCGTTTTACATTTGTTATTAATTAAATAAGCGACTTACTACTAATACTACTGATTGTAGCAGGTTAATTAATTCTAGGTATGCTAACATGTCCCGGACCAAATCTTTTAACAAAGAGATAGCACCTAATGAATTAATAATAGAGTAGTAAAACGTAAAAAATGTTTTATTATTATGCCGTACCCGTTTTATCACATCTAAAAGGCACTCAAGGCTGTATTATTCTGTTAATAAAGTCACAGATAAAAGGGTTGCAGGCGCTCTGCTGCATGTTAAAGTCAACTATGCCCTTCAGCTGTGACTGTATTCACAAAACAGCACAGCCTCAGCTTCAGAAACACACACACTGACGGCTGAATCACCAGCTGTCTTACGTTAGTAAATGAGTTATAATAGAATTCCCATTCAGGCCTCGAGTTTAAAAGCAGGAATAATGTTTTTCTTCCCGTCAGAGTATCGTTTTACACCGGCAAGAACGAGTCTGTTAATTTGAAACAGATATTGTTGAATCTTGGCTGGGTTTCTCTGGCTCCTGCGGAAGCTGTTTTGGGCGCAGATCGTAGAAGCTTGTTATAATGTGGCCGGCATTACTGTGTTCGAATTAACTCCTGGTGCGGGTCAAACGCCCCGGACGCGTTCCAGCCAGACGCTCGCGAACACGACAGCAACAAGCTCTTTCTAACAATGTGACGTGCGCTGAAATCCCACGTCTGTGTGTTTACACAAATTATTTATTTCTCCGTCTCTCTTCTGGCTGGATTAAGGGAATCATTAGTTTTGGGTTCCAGCTCAATGGCGGGAACATTTCCCTCGCCGCTCCACATTCACCCCCCAAATGTACGATTGAGGACTATGCATCAGGGCTTTGGACTCTTGTTGTGAGCCGTTTGAGAAGGAAACGGAGTCAGACAGCATTGCACCTCTGAGCTCTAAGACCTGAGAGGCTTCATAGAGAGCAGCCATCAATAAAGACACATCATTACCAGACACTTCACCTCGCTCAGGCGTGCAGACCCCCGTGATGCAGCATCTACAGTCACGACTGCAGAGAAATCTATTATTCATGCCTGGAAACGCAAGCTATGAGATACGGAAGCCTTAAAAAGACTTGCACTGACATGTGACCTCGACAAAACAAAAGCGGCTTTCTTTTGGTCTGGAGGTAGCCAAAGCCATTTCAGTTCTGTGCGGCTGCATCACGGTTGATCGGGGATTCACTGAAGTTGAAACCGCTCTACTGTACGTCTGTCAGTGATTGAGCACTTCCACACCACTGTGTTCAGACACTCCAGAAAGAGACTACAGTGACTCAATATAATATATACATTGGCCAATATAAACGTATGTTTGAAATAATTAGCAGCTGAACAGAGAAACAAGAGAGCAACTTCAGACTACTAGAAAATTAAGTCAAGAAACCAAGATGGAAGAATAAATATTACTGAATGGAATTATTGGGCAGTGAAAGACATGCAATTAAACTACAGTTCAAAATCTTGGTGCAAGTAAGCTAGCAACAAGTAAGAAGTAACAACTGACATATTATGCAAATTAAATGACCTGTTTAAAATGCATTCTATTTTAACATTAATTCACAGCATCATTACTTCAGTGTCACGTGATCCTTCAGAAGTCAATCTAATGTGCTGATCTGGTGATTATTATCAATGGTAAAAACAGTTGTGCTGCTTCAAATTCTGGTTGAAGCAATGAGCCTTTTTTTTTTTTTTTTTTTTTTTTGAGTCATTGATGAATAACCAGAACAGCATTTTTTTTATTCTTCTTCTATAAATAAATGAAGAAATAATTTAATGGTTTTGTATTTTTTTAATGTTTGGCATTTAAAAAAAAAAAAACATGACAATTTTTCCCCCAACATAATATTATAAAACCATTATCTGAAATAAAGAATTATTTTGAAAGTCACAGGAGATTAGTTTATTATAAAAAATCTGATTAGATAAGCCACATTTAAAGCTGGTGTTAGCTAGCTGATATATATATATATATATATATATATATATGTGTGTGTGTGTGTGTGTGTGTGTGTGTGTGT
Source organism: Carassius gibelio (assembly GCF_023724105.1). Lineage (NCBI taxonomy): Eukaryota > Metazoa > Chordata > Actinopteri > Cypriniformes > Cyprinidae > Carassius > Carassius gibelio. Next base: position 17,523,134 of record NC_068409.1, on the reverse strand, counting down.
GTGTATGCATGTATATAAAAAATACACAAGATAAGGAGTAGCGCTGCACTAAAATGAAGCACTGCACTAAATAAGCTCAAATGACTATAGATGAGATCATTTCAAAAAGGCCTAAGTTTTGCTAATGGTTTATACTGAATTAATGGAAGATTAAGTTAAATTAAAATTAAATTAAATTAATGCATTTAGCAGACGCTTTTATCCAAAGCGACTTACAGTATCAATATATCAATATCAATACTTATCAATATTTACATATCATGTGTTCCCGGGGGAATCGAACCCCCAACCTTGCGCTTGCGTGCTTGCTAGCGCAGTGCTCTACCAGTTGAGCTACAGGAACATATCATTAGTTATCATTACATTTATTCCACACTGTTTTTAAACTCGGATTTTGCTGACGCTGTTATTTTATCATGCTTAACATCATCACTACTTGGCTTTACACATGAATTCATAGAACTAGTGAAGAAACTGGATGAACTCGTGCACACCCTGATGCCGTGCAGGGATCCCGAGAGATTGCGATGTGCCTGAGCAAACCCCAGTCTGACACTGAGAGGATGACATGAAAGCTGCAGCACTTCAGCTAATGCTCAAACACAAGGGTCAGCCATCACAATAAGCTGCTCTGAATCTCATATCAGCAGCTCAAACACAGGCTCTTCATTGTCTCGCGCTCACTCTTGAGGTCACTCATTCCCATTGTGCATCGCTCACACTGGAAGAACGCAGACGACCAGCAAAAGTCATTTAAGACATGTGACTTCATAGAAATCTCAAAGCTCAGTAAATGCTCATTTATATATTTATATTGCCTTCAAACCACATTTAAAGTCATATAAATGGTTTAACAGTGTGTCTGCAGTGAGCCAATCAGAGCTCAGCGCTGCTGGAGGGCAGAATGATTGCTTGATTTATACTGACTTCAGATACTTCTGCATGAATTATGTAATTGCAGGTACAGCAGAGCTCATCACCATCTTTGAAGTAATAGTCCGTGCTGCCTAAAGACCGTATCCATGTGAGATTGAAGCTCGTTTGACTAAATTAACAGTGTGTCGCTTCCTTTAACTGGCCGGTGTTTGATCTGCCATTGTTACGGACTGAAACAACCTCTTTACTCGTCCCAAAGCCCACATAAAGGGCTCAAAAAGAGATAAGTTCTTTCAACCTGAACAGAGTTTCTAAGACAAGAGCTAATTAAAAAGTGACTTTCATTTCTTTGTGAAGTTTGCTACAAAGAAAAAAAAAGAACTACTTGTTGACTCGATGTTAAAAGTGCTGTACTCAATGACTTGTTCAGATACATATTAAGAGTTAGCCTACAGGTCCAGCAATGGGAAATGGTGAAAAGGCTACACTGTAATAGAAAATAGAAACAACTTTTAATGGTAAAATACTGTAAAAAGCCTGTTGTAATTTCCTATGTTTTTTTTTTAAGACAAAAGTATCGCAGAAGTGTTCCATGTCACGTGACACATGTTTATCCATGTACTATTTAATGAAAGTACACAACTGCATATCGATGAGACTATTAGTGCCACACTTCACTTGTTCCAACCTGATCAGGAAAAGCTGTGAGAAATCAATATGAATAAAAATGAACACAAAATACAATCCATGTTCTTTTTTCTCTGAGATGAACGTAGCCATCGTAGCAACAACACGTATCGTATTCATCTGTTTATTTAAATGAATAAAGTATATGTTTTTAATCTTGATTTCTCAAAGCCGTTCACTTGCGTCTCATGAACATGCGCCTGTGCACAGAAATCAACAGCCAATGTAGGATTATCATAAAACTTGGGTTTGCTTCTTACCGAACCCGTCATATAACCCCAGATCAGTCTGAATGTACCGCATATGTTGCAAGGGAGCATTCTGAATACTTCTGCTTTTAAAAAAAAAAAAGTTTGATTCTGGTTGCTATCCACTGCTGTTATATGGATGAGCACAAAAAAACAAACGAACAAAAGAAAAAACCCAAAACTTGAAATTTTGGGGTGAACTAAACCCTTTTACTGCAAAGTTAAAATATTGCCACTGCATTTTTAAAATTCTGGAAACAATAGCTGCTGGTTTTTAACCATACATTTCATTATTTATTTCTTAATTTAACAAAACTCAGTCAGCGGAGGCGCACAGATTTAAAAGCTCTGATTCTTCAGCATGTCCCTGGGTCTCTCTGGGCTTTCTGAACACTTGCATCTTGCTTTCAGGCAAGATCGGTGTGGAGGTAGGGGGCTGTGTTCGAGGTGCTGGGGTTTACTGTTTATCCCTCCGGCTTGCCCTGGAGATGTGCCTTTGTTCCTGTTTAGAGATGTCTGACATATGCACACAGAGACGGGCCATTGGCCTATGAAACGTTGTTTGCAACCCAGTTTCAGAGTAAACCAGAATATTTAATGGAAGGGTTTGGGAAGGAGGTTGTAGCATCGAAGAATTCACGAAAGGCACTGTATTTCTCCAACAGTATATCCATCTGCGTTCAAAACCAATAGCATATGTCACAGGCACATGAATGCAGATCCTAAATGGGTTCATCTGTGGAGAGGAAAACATGGGTTTTACTTTTTCTGAGTTGAATCAGAACTGGCAGATGACGATGTTAAATCTTCGTTAATGAACAAATGAGTGGGGCGGGTAATGAGTTAAGAGTTTACTGATAAACTATGAAGCTGTACCCACCAGAGGTGCTTCTCTTTCTGCAGTCTTTCCCCTATTAACTTTAATTAATCACAACAACTTAATTAACAGAGCTTACAGTAATTATTACAGAGGAGTAGGCCGAGCTGTCTGAAATGGTGTGCCTCCATAGAGAAAAACACGAATTCTCAAATGCATTGCTTGCACTGAAAACGAATGCTTGTGGTGATGATGAAGATGATGATGATGATGCTTAGTCACTTTGTAAAGATCAATAAGGCTAACAATGCTATACTAGTTATATCAATTATAAGGACAAAGCATTAGGAGTGAAACATATTTGATAATAAACGGTTCCTATTTTAAAGTCCTAATAGCCTTAAATAATGTAAAGTCGCTGTATGTGAAAAGTCCCCGTCAACCGTATTCAATGAATCCCTCTAAGAGTAAATACACTCATCGAAACCCTCAGAAATGAGAGAATTAATAAGATGTTTGATCCTGCTGGCAGCTCAAATTGTTTAGCACTAGAGGGCACAGACTGCCTCCACGTCAGCCAACCGCCTTTCATTTCCTTTGTTCTGTGCTTGACGGATTACCACAGCAATTTACACCAGACGTCAACATATTGCTGCATGTTAGTGGAGCGAGTGCTGATGATCGTGCATATTGTTTCATTTGTATCATGCATTTTACTGTTTGCACACTTTTTATAAAAGGTGTGCTGTTTTGACAAGCTCTTCTTAGCAGCTTTCTGAACGAGCAGATTTTTAATTGTCTCTAAAGTAGGAAGGTGTTATTTGCTTGCACTGTTTGCATAGGTTTAAAATGCCTTTGCTCTGTACACAGACAGATCTTCTCAAATAAAGCCTCAATTAGTTAAAATGTTATAGTCTCTGAAGGCGCTGTGAAACCTCATATGCATAAGAATCTCAGAGAAGACTGAACAAAACCTCATTCACATTCTCAGACAAAGGCCTTTAACACTAGAGTGTTAAAGTAAAGGGCCAAGAAATGAAGAAGAGACCGAAAGGGAGAATGATGAGAGAAATAATAGAAAGCAGCAGCCAGAATATATGACTTAATGTATACCATATGAAGGGATTTAAAGAAACAAATCCTATCATTACGAGTCTGGATCGCGTCAAGGAAGTTCGTTCTTTGCAAGTGAATGCCAAAAATCTGCTCTGGCACAGTGGTTCGCTCACTTACTCTCTACTGAATATGTCTGATTAATAGACTAGAGACAGATCGATATATACACAAGATTGGCTTTTATGACATTATTTACTTTGCTCAATATCCATGCCTTATTGTGTGATTCCCAAAAGTCTTACGTTCATAACAAAATGAAATATACTCACCTATTTGCAGTTATCTCTAACTATCAGTAACAACATTGACTTCGGCTATTAAAAAACCCCCAAGCGCTAAAATAATCCTTATTCTGCCATTGACAAAAGAGCAGATAACAGACAGAGGGAATTTACTGAATGTAAGCAGGGCTTAAATATATATTTCAGGTGTTTGTTTCAGTCTCCAGATGATAAGTGCCAATAAGTTTCACTTTGCAGTAACATCTGGAGTGCTGCAACTGAACCATCTGAATGGATTTCCAGACCCAATGGTTTCCAATGTCGGTCTAGTTCCACATAAGAGCATATAACCCTGTAAAAAGAAAGGCTAGTTACTTGCAGTTAACTAGTCATTTTACGTGAACAGCAAGGGTCACTGAACAAATCATTGAGGGCATCTTTTTTGGTAAACACATTCTAATTATTTAAGACACTGGGAGCAATCAAAGTGCTAACAACTACTAAGTGCAAAACAGTCTGAGGTGAAACACTACAGTGACACAAGTGAGCAGAGTCAATAAAAGACAGCATTGTATGCAAAACAGAAACCAAGAGAAAAAAAAAAGCATTATTGTTTTTGTGATTGTTTTTTACGTTGGCATGTTCCTTGGAGAAAAACGCACTGCTTAATTAGTTTTTTCTCATTTTGAAGTTGCATCTGTCAGGAAGTACAGGAGGCTGCTTCAAACTTTGCACTCGTAACAAATGTCAACACATATCTGAAATTCTCTAATTAGAGCACCTGCTTCCTGTCTCGACACAAGACTTCTTCTGCTCATTTGACAGGGACTGAATAAAACAAACACCATCATGCCGTAAACGTCAAATCTCTGACGTGCTAAATTATGCCACCGTTTAAAGTGTATATAGCAGCAATTTGGGTTGACAGTAAGTGTTAAGATGGAAATGAGGTCATTCCATGTTCAATTAACTTTCCGGTTTAATTTAGAATTGGTCTTGGTACTGTATAAATCCCCTTCAGAGGACATGCCCTCCCATCAAGCTAAAAACAGAAGGAAGAAGACGACTAACGCCTTCATTCTTGGCACACAGCATCAGGTGCTTCCAGATCACCCCTAAAAACAGCTAAAGTATAACATAAAATAGCATACACTTCTAAAAATAAAGCTTCTTTAAATGGCATCTATGTTTCCTAGAAGTACCTTTAACGTCCACGGACCCTTTCCATCAGACAAGATGTTCACTTCTGAAAATAAACCTTTCAAAAGAGGGTTTTTCCAGTGAAGCCATAGAAGAGAAGTTTTCTCACATTAATATTCAAAAGAAACATTTTTCCCCCACTATATAGATCATTTAGTGCAATGGGAAGATACGCCGATTCCACAGACGTTGAAGGTTCTTCTTGGAATCATTGATTTTGTCAAAGAACCTCATTTTTAAGAGTGTTATTCAAGAGCTGCTCACAGAACAGTTCTTTGAGGAACCAGAAAAACACAGCTCTACATTTCATCAGAAAGGTGAAATATGGAGCCATGGAGAACCAATCACCACAGAGCTGATGTCATTTGAGACGGAGCACTTCATGACCTCACAAGCTCTTCTGGGACTAGACTTCCTGTTTCCCACTGATGCACATCTCAAGAAACAGAGAATCAGAGAAGAACACGTTTCGATGGAAACTCGTGTCGGAACGAATGGCTGCTCCTTGCACCACTACACCACAGCAACTGTACACTTACCTGAGTAATGCTATTCCGACAGAAGATGCTTCATACAGCGTATACACGGAAAACGACAGGTGCAGGAGTCAGGTATAGGGAAAGATGCAAAGTGATGATAAATTGAAGAGGATCTACTTAAAAAATGAATAATAAATCTTAATAAATAAAATGAGCCTGTGGTACATCCGAAGGAAATGAAACGGAAAAACACACAGACGAAAGAAATTGGATGCAAAAATACCTCCTAACTGAGTGTGCTGCCTGAAAAGCATCAGAGAGAGAGAGAGAAACATAACAACATCCTCTATTATTGTGAAAAATGGAAAGGCTTGGCTTGAAAAGAAGACAAAAGGAAAAAACTGTAGCTACTGAAAAGCAGCAGAACAAGTCCTATTCTTTCATCTTTTTAATGATGAAAAATGATGAGTAAAGGTCAGCGCTGAAAGCTTATCATCTAGTTACATGAAAACAACAGCTATCTGTTACACACCCATTACAACTCATTTCACAGAGACACTCTGATTCTGGCTGCTGATTGGACGATGCAGATATCTGGAAACAACCTGATTCTCCAGAAGAAAACAAACTAATTTTTTTTACATCTTCAGAAAAAAATGTGAGAGGTGCTTAAAATCAATGTGAGCATGTCACAAACAAGATAAAGCTTATATTTTAGTTTTTAGACCTTGTTTTGATTAACAGTCCTGTATGTAATGAACAAGATATTGTGAAATCTCACTCATGTCACCAAGATGTCTTAAAATAGACAGAGATAGGTGACACTCTTGGAAGCATCTGTTAGAAAGGAGTTTCAAAATAAAATGATAAACAAATCATTATATTCATTTTTTTTGTTTGTTTTAAAATAGAGTCATAATTGAGGTAAGCTACAGCTGCATAATTGACTACCATTACTGAAAATGTGTGCAATGTGTGTATACATATACATACACACATATATATATATATATATATATATATGTATGTATGCATTTTTCCTAAAAATATATACTAATGCAATAAAAAAAGTAAAACATTTATTTCTAGCATATCAAAATGTACTACTCTTCAAAAGTCTGCGTTTGAATATTTTTATTCATCGTGCATCCATTTAATTGAATTACTTGCATCAGGCATGGATTTAGGCAATCAAGAATGCATTTAATTGACATCAAAAACATAAAGGCTACAAATAAATTATTTGAAATAAATGCTGTTCTTCTGAACGTTTGGTTCGTAAAATAATCTAGAAAATATTAGGAATCACAAAAGTTTCCAACCTTGATAATCATAAGAAATATTTCTTGAGCAACAAATCAACATACAAGAATGATTTATGAAGGACCATGACACCGAAGACTAAAGTAACGATGAAAATGAAAATTCAGCTTTGGTCACAGCAAATAAATGAAATTGTACATTAAATTCAAAGTTATTTTAAGTAACAATAATGTTTCACCATATTTCTGTACTGTATTTTTGTTTAAACAAATTCAAAAACAACAAAAAACACAAAGCTTTTGAACAGTAGTGCACACTGAAAAAATGAATGAAATAAAGACTCTTCATTCAGAGTAAACTGGGATGGGCAGAAATGTAAGAAGGTTTGTTTGCAGAGCTGAATGTAGCTGTGTGCTGCCCTTCATGACAGAAAATCTATGCTGGTATTTGAAGAGTCTTTAGCCTCAAGTCGAGCACAAGCTCCATGCTTGTTATCAATATCAAGTTAACAGCCAGTTCTAAAGGCTGCCCCTTACGCTGACCAAAATATCCCTTTGCCAGTCTTGCACCGTATTGTGAAGCCGAAGCACACAAGTGTTTGAGGAGCTCTGGTCATGATGGCAGGAAACGTGTCCACTTCCAGTTTCCAGCAGCTATTCTATCGACTGATGTTCTGAAGATGGCATTATCGCCGTCTGAGAGCCACTGCCGCCAGGATCTTATCAAGGGCAGCCAATTATAAAGGAAAGGAGGCGAGTCGTGTTAAGGAAATGTCAGCAACTGCGTAACCTCCAGCTCATCTTATCTGTCCTCAAGAATCACGTGTCTCCCTCTGTCACATTCACCACACAGAGGAAAGTCTCTTTGAAAACCCAGAATCAAAGACAAATTGGTGCAATTAGTGACAAAACCACTGTAAACGACACTGATTTATTTAATAGGAAGATGTTTAATAAATGATACAGTGTTGCCTCTGGCTGCTGTTTGGCCCAAAGCTCAGGGCCTTATGATAAATGCGAACTTTAAATATTTCACATACTTCCTAATAAGCGCTTGTCATCACAGTTGTAAACACAGCGTTTTTATTTTTTCGTAAGGGGGTTTGGTGTCACGGTGTCTTTGTTTCCGGTGGAACGTTAACGTTTGACGCGACACACGTCTCGTGGCAATCCTATAGAATTCAACCGATCTGATGACGAATTCGACACTCCTGAAGTGTTTCTACTTTTGTGTCCCAAATGCATCAGACGTCTGATCTATTGTCTCCATTTCATTACCACTGGTTTATTTGTTTATCTAAATCCAGAAAAATTTAAACATGCAACAGAAAAAGTAAAAAATAAAAAAAATAAAAAATATATATATATAAATTCAATCATAGGGCCATATTATTATCAAAAATAATAAATTAAGTTGTTCAAGTTTTAAACTCTAAAATTTTGACATGCATTTTTAGGATTTTATGAAAATTACATTACATTTTTTCCAAATTCTGTGTCTTCTGTTTAATAATAAAATGTACGTTATAGTTCCTAAAATGTCTTGTTTTTTGCCTTCAATAAATTGATGTTAAACTTTATAAGCTTCATGGCATTTTGAGTTTTAAAATTTAGAAGGAAAAGCAGAGAAGAATATCTCTTTAGTTCTCTCAATCCCCATCAAGCAGTAGAGATGAGAAACATCTCAGCATGCTATCTGTCCATCAGCGCCGAAGTCAATGATCTGACTCTTCACCGTGGACAGAGAGCCGTTCCAGGAGCCCGAGGATGCGGTGACAAACACTCATTAGCGTGTGCTAATGGTCTGCCCAGCTGAGTTTGAGGATATCCGTGCACAAGGGAAGACATAAAAGAGATGCAGATAGTGAAGCCTCTGCCTGTGAATGACAAAGCCACTCTTGCGAGAGCTATTGAGGATGTGCTTTTGCAATGATGGTGCGTTTGATGCAGAGATCGGTCAAGTGGCTGTCAGAGGCAATGGGCTCAGACCTAGTTCTGCCACATCACTTAACATTAAGCATGACTGAGACGCGACTCCATCTGACATTGCACCCTCTCCAGCCACTCAACGGTTCAGAGATAAATGCATGCAGCATTGCCAAGCAGAAATGGAAGAGCCCAGCCTTTTCCATCCGTCTGATTTTGAGGAATGGAGCCAAGCGCGGCTCATATCATAGCCACGTGATGAGACTGGCAGAGAGCCTGAGAGAGACAGCGATTCGTAAATGTGAAAAGATAGCTGGATGATTGGCACATCTACGATCGCCCATCTCCCTCCGGCATGACAGGTTTTTTTAGGTCCAGCGCTGTGACTGTGACTTACTGACAGACTGATATCTAATGGGAAGCTCAAATCTCAGAACAAAGTGTTAAAGACAGAAGTGAATTTAGGAGATTCCTACCTCTAATGTACTGTATCTCTGTAACACTTTACTACAAGGTTCCATTTGCTATAGGGTCAAAGACGTTAAGATGTCCGCATCAAGAAAAATGTACAAAAGTGATTTTTTTTGTCCATAGAAAGCACATTAAATTTAAGTAAAATGTCTGCTTTAAAGGTTTCAAATACGTTTTTGGAAAATAAAATGTCAAAATTTGGTTGAAATAATGTTACATTGTAACAAAAATTCAAACAACATGCTTATTCTGACGTGTACATATTAAAATATCTAAATAAATAATGAAGCATACTAAATTTTATTGCGTTTTAAATTAGTACAAAATTCTTACTGACAAATGGGCAAAACCTAGGATAGTGGCAAATGTTAAAAATGTAAAATTACAACTAATTAGTATTTGGGGTGTAAGTAATTAGTCTTTTAATATGTCATAAATTGATTTTTGCTGTAAATATGCCTGACAAGATTGTTACACTGAATGACATTTTACTGGGTGTATTCTGTAAATCAGGGCAAAATCTTGATCTTTATTTTTTGCTTAAGAAAATATAAAACAAAATTGCAATTAAATAGAACAAAACTTTTTGCATTTTCATTTTTTTTGGGGGGGGGGGGGGGGTCTACAACATAGTCAACCATTGTTTCTGCTTTTTTTCACTAATGCTGGCTTCACGTGCTGCCAGAATGATCGTAAATAGGAATGTGGTAGTTAAAAATTGCATCTGGAAGCAATGTGAGGTCAGTAACATGGTCACCACCAGTTAAACCGTAACACGCTTTCATGAGCTCTTGAAACACCGCACTCTTTTGAAAAGGGCGGCAGGAGCTCATTTTTATTTAAAATTTAGGAGACAAACACAAAAAATGGCCAGTTTTGGCTCTTACCCTAAAAGTGGAAATTTCTAATTTTGAGATAAAACTTCACATACACACTCTGGGGACATCAGAGAACAATTAAAATATGGAATGGAACAATTAAACAATTAAATTATGGAAGCATGTTGGAAGCCACTGAATAAAAAAATAAAACAAAAATAAAATTAAAGTGAATTGCTACTTTTTTCTCACAATACTGATGTTTTCTCAGAATTTTCTCTAACTGCATTTTGGAAGTCAGAATTGCGAGTTTCAATCTCTTTTTCTCACAAATTGGTCTTTTTTTTTTTTTTTTTACAGTTTTGAGTTTATATCTCGCAATTTTGAGAAAAAAAGTCAGAATTATGAGATGCAAACTTTTGGGATTCCACTCAGCCAGTCAAATTATGATAAAGTTTTGAATGGATTCCACATTTCTACAGTGGAGAACTTTAGTAACTTAACTTACTAAATATTTTCCCTTGAGTGAGAGACAAGAGAAACATCTATTTTGAGCAGCACTTGACCAGCATGTTTACGTGTCTTTTCAGAGACTCGAGTCCCTTTTGTGGCACACACATCCCTCCTGGGACATGCTGAAGGTTGAATCGCAGACCTCTGAAAGGCGGGAAAGAAAAGAGAATTGTAATACTTGAATGCCTGAGGGACTGAACAGGCACAAAGGTGGGAATGCTAACAGAGATGCTGTCATGCCACTGCTATGGCAACATCCTGTTCAAAGAGGAGCGCTGTGCTCTTTAATGCTTTTAGATACACTGCTCGGTGTCTTTGATCTCCTCAAAGTATGTGCATTCACGACTTTACAGCCCATAAAATCAGCCAGGGAACAATAACCAGTTCCGTGGTGATTCACATCATGGCATCATTGAGGAGATATACATCAATATCCCCAAAAGAAAATAGACTCATAAAATATGAACTGCCATCATCTCAAATCCTCACACCTACACACAGAAAGATATATTCACTGACACACAGGATGCAGCATGGAGCCAGAAAGACTGTTACTATGTTACCAACTAAATAATAATAATAATAATAAATTAATCTTTCATAATCATGGAATAACTATTGCTTGCATCCATATATCGATCCCTCCATCGATCCATCGATCGATCCATCCATCCCTCCATCCCTCCATCCGTCCATTCATTCATCCATCCAAGCAATGCAATTGCTCGAAAACCATCTTATGAGCAAATTATCATCCATCCATCCTGAGCATCACTGTAGGTACCCATAAATGCTCAACTAGTGTCATTGGAAGCCCATGATAAATTCAGTCTAAATATGAGAGATATTTCATTTGGGAGGCAGTCTATTGTACTGATATCCTAGACAGAAACAAGCACACACAGTGTTTACAATGGGCAGCCATTTACATTACAATACTCTCTCAGCAACAGAGACTCTGCCCAACACACAACACAGAGCATAAAAACATAGACGTTCCATTAAAGCCTCGCATTCTGTTTTTTATTCATCTGCACAATGACTCAGTCAGACAAAAACAGAGCACTAGGATATGGGACAGTGAGAGCAGATGTGAGAGACAGGGAGGTGTGGCCTTAGAGGAAACGTCCAGACAAACGCAAAGAGGATGAAGCTTCCAAGCTGAAAGATGCCAGGCAGGAGGAGACAAACACAACTGGGAAAATCTGGCTAGATATCCTGTCTGGGCACAAACAACACCTCTAGTGACATGAATCATTAAAGGGATGCCTGGAAATAGCAACTGAAGTTGGGAAGGTCAGACATGGTGTCCGTCTTCCTACATTATCAAACAGCTCCCCTCCGGTGGGGTCTGTGGCCCCTCCCAGAGATCGTGCACAACCATCGACAAAGACACTACATCTGGCTGAAGGTGAACCGCGGTGAAACTGACAATTAAAACCAACCAGAGCCGGTGTGTGACAAATTTGTCATGATCATCAGAAAGGATGAGCAAGGGCAAAGATACAATGGCCAAATCATGGCTATGTAAACCATTCTCTTGGGAAATAAACAGCAAATCTTCCTTAGTACACAGACACAACTGTATTCAACTGATTCAGGAATCCTGAGCGTGAGTTTTGTGAAAACATTTCAATGTTCTGCCACAGTGTTTCCCATCAAAATGGATCAATAAGCATTTTTATAGTCGCTAATTAAATGTCGATGTGCCTGGGGTGCTGTAACTAGCTTTTTAACTAGTTTCGCTATGGGAAGGAATCTGCATTTTAGCTTCAAAGTGCACCATCCAATAGTCGCCTGGAAGAAGTGAACATTGATTTGAATAGTCTTAGCCTCGTTTACTTAAAGTTAATACAGCCACACGCAGTGACTGTATTGGGTTTAAGTGCTTTAAGACCTTGAAATTCACAAGATTGTGGCCACGATTTTCAATATACACAATTATCCTCGTACTCTGTGATGACACCTTGGAGAAAGACACTGTATTACAGTTTTCAAGCCAGTCAGATCAATGCTTCTGATTGGGTAAATGGCCAAGGACTAGTTTGCATAAACGGGTTAATATAGCCATGTTTGTAGATTTTCAACTTCATGCTTAAACACCTAAAAACTAATATAACTGGGACAATTTGAAACTACACAAGATGCCAAAATCAATTAAACAACAAAAAAGGTCTTGAATTAGTTTTAGGTTTTAATTATAAAACTTAAAATCTTACAAACCAGCTGCTTTGAATGAAAACGCTATTTCATTGCCATGACAATAGACTGTGCTTGGATACTTTCACCATTACACATTGTCTACAAATAAATACATACATAAATACATACACAATAATAAACTAATAAAACCTAAATTAATAAAAGACAAACTGAAATAAAACACTAAATCAAAAGCCATGATATTGCATAGTCAAGGGTAGAAAAACCTTTGTCAAAACTGAATGCACAATGGTCCAATCAAACAACTCCTTGCTATTTAAGTGGGTGGTTTCTTGCTGAAAAATAGATCAGACTTCATGCACATTTTTTGTAATATACTGCACCAATGCAGGGGAATACAGTACTTCTGAATGCACTTCTAGTGAGGAATGTGATGGGGACACAGGCTGGTGCAACACGCTGAGCGCAGCTGCAAATAGACAGGAATACACATAATGAGCGGGAGCTGGCAGTGAAGGGTGATTCGTCGTTTCCTTCTTGAAGTGTCTGACTGGGAATTGGAAGATTCCTCGCAGGTGAGAGTCTAGTAGCTGTCATGACCGCCTGCACAAGGTGTCTGCCTGGTGCGGGTCAGTGGCGATGCTCGGCACAACTCTGACAGAAAGAGGAAGGCAATCCTAGCTTGCAATTCACCTGTCCAAACCAGGGGCCACATGTGACAGCAGCTATTGGGAAAGTGACCAAACAGTTGAACCCCGGCATCCAGGCCCATCAGTCCGAGACCCACTCCTGAGAAATTCTCTGAGAAGGAGGGCATTTGGAAAATGGGCTAATGAGTTCGCTCTGGTCCAGGACACCTAGCAGACATGCGATTTCACAGCAGAGTCTATAAAAGAGTCTATATGGAGCCGAGACGCCTGCGTATCTCAGTGCGCATGCATACAAATTAAATACATGGGAGGCAAAAACAGCAATTGCATGGTAATGAAAAATCACACGCCAAATGTAAGCAGAGATGCTGCCAGACACGGAGTGATAAAATGACATTTAAGCACTACATGTTAGCACAAGCATCCTAATTCCTAACCGCTGGCAATCACGGTTCTAGATGAGAGTCTGTTCGCCAGCTGTATGGAGCGATTATTTAATATGTATGTGGAGGCCTCAAGCTGCGTGCTGATGAGACGACGACTCATGTCTGGATGTGCAATGATGACTGATGCAAATGGAATAATCCCTCACTAGGCAAGAGATGGGGCACAAATATTACAGATGAGGATGACATTTACCATTTGCTCAGCTGTACAATTCACTTCCACAGATCATTGCGTCTGTTAAAGAGAACGAGTGTGTGTGGAACGCCATCGCATCTGCCGCGTCAAAGGTGAGCGATCTGAAAATGAACATTGTCTTTTTATTGCTTTGTTATGGGAGCGATCTTTTCTAAACTTTGGTAACCTAGCAGTTAAAACATTAAGAAATGCACTAATTTGGGGGAAACGTGTTTGAATACAGACTTTGCTGTATATACATTCCAATTCTAATTGGAGAAATCTAGAAAAAACCTGGATGAGGGAGTAACTGAGATTACGTTTCAAGAGGGTGTACATAATACAGTTGCTATATACATTGGACCAGGGGCGTCGCACCCGTGGGGGATGTGGGGGTTTTAACACCCACACTTTTCCCGGTGAGAGGGTTCGACACCCGCACATTTTCTGCAGTTTTTCCGCAGTTTTGCACAAACGCCTTACTACAGTCGTTCCTCCGTTTCTCTGACCGCTCTGTGTCTGTGCTCGCCGCGGCTGCCTCCTCCCCCCTCCCTCTCAAACTTGACACCGGCTTTGAGTGTGATCGGCTGATGATTGGCTGTTCTGCCTTAAGTCCCGCCTCTCTTGGGGTGTTATCGGTCAGCTCGTGCTGAGGAGGCAGGAACTTATGGTTATTTACATCTTCCTTTTCCAGGTACTTTGAATGAGTGTTTATGCTTTAGAGGTTTTTAAATAAGCTTGATATGTGTTTGGGAAGATGTTCTGTTAATCGTTTTGTTGACATGTTGAGTGTTTTCGGTATTATTTTTCGTTTTTTAGACTAATGCTAATTGCTATTATTGGGATATTGTTTGCATACCTGTTGAAGAACTATGAAAAAAAAGTGTATATTATTTTAATGTTTAAAAATAGTAAATTGTTACATTATTTATACCACCAGAGAAAAAGCTTTGTGTGGGCGTTTTTTTTCTCCCCTTTTCTGATTTTGCGTTTTTTTTTCTCCCCTTTTCTAATTTTTTTTTTCTTTTTTCTTTTTTTTTTTTTATGTAGGATTATTCTTTTCCCAGCCAAACACTGCAAGCCGGAAATCCCGCACAGTGCCAGAGAACTTTAAGCCCTGCATTTTGTACCCCTCTGTCAATGTGTTCATCATTTTTTTTGTTTATAAACAAACCACATCCATCCCCCACACTTTTGAAAAGCTTGCTACGCCCCTGCATTGGACTCATGGCCTAGCAGTTCAAACACTGAGCATTGGTGCACATTTGGGAAAAATAGGTTTGAATACAGATTTTGAAATGTGGCGATCCCATTCAAACCTTCTTTTCGCTTTCATTTCCTGTACTCTATACTTTTACGGTCAGTAACGGTCAACCCCCAGTTTGAATGGAGCAATCTACTGAAATCCTGGATGCAGGAGTAATTGACAGCAGCGTCACTGGAGGTCCACATCAATAGATCCAGCTCTGACACAGTCAGCATCCGGACACACATCAGATCTATAGTAAACCCAGCAGGCTTGTTAATCAACTCTCGTTAAAGCCCGCCTGATGTCTGCTCAACTCACACGCACTCATCGAGGAGATGAGGGTTCACATCCTGAGAGACTCGCTACGGAAGAGAAACCTGCTCAGATCACTGCATGCCATCAATAAAACTAACTTTGATAAATGTTGTCTCCAATTAGACTTGATCAGAAGCTTTATCAGTGGTGGGGCTGGCTGTGGTGAAAGCATGTGGTTATTCTTGCTTTTGGGAATCGACTGATATGCAATTGCCAGCACTTCAGTAGGAAATCCTCACTGTACATTGACTAAGGTCATTGAAACCCGTCAGCCTATCAGAGAGAGGCATGCTAATGGACTTCTGACAGCAACACAGAGACGCGGAAGAGCTGCAGCCGTCCCTGCACACATAATGAATAGCATTAGGACAAAACTGCAGCTTAACAACTTCAATAGGAAACAGACAGTCAAATCTCATCGCCGCAATTTCAATCTATAAAGGTCCTACAATAGCCAAGGCTTGTGGTCACGGTCTGGCAGCTCAATCTCTCTTCTTTTTCCTCAAGCTCCGGGCAAAAATGGTCTTTTCAAATAGTTTTATGAAGAGTCTGATAACAGCCAGTGCTCCACACAGAACTAAATCAAATCATCATTTGGTGTAACCACTCTTTGCATTTTTTTATTTTTTATTTCTTTATTTCATTTATTTATTTGTGGGTGTCGGTTCATTATGGAAATTACATTTTGGCATCTAACAACCGATTTTCCAGACAAAATCAATTCCCATTGGGTATTGTCTTACACCTCCTTGTTTCACTCAGAAAAACAATGCAGGATGAGTTTGTAAACAACATAATATTTGCTATTTTAATGCATGAAGGGCTTGGACAACCACTGACAGAATGTGTCTCAAGTCTGTCCAGATAGAGAGTACTCAAGTTCACAAAAAGCTTAAAAATCTCTTAAAACACCACAGGCATTTTTGCAGCTCATTTTCACCAAGAAACAAACCAAAGGGCTGGTTCTCACCAAAGATCAAAGCTGTGACGAAAACCATTGAGCATTCTCGCATACTAAGACTTGGCGGTTCTCACAGCTAAATGATCCATACGAAAGGAAAAGAAAAGAAGTGCATTTGTTTTGAAGGAGTTTGACTTCTGCGATTATTTAGCCACTGTTATGTTTACTTTCTTCTGCAGAACATGTTTCAGTTTGTCCAGACTGGACAGAGAAAGAGAAAGACAGAGAGAAGAATTTAGTTCAGTCGGCCATTGCTCGCCGAGCTCTCTCAGATCACACATGCACACATTCAGGAATATCTAGATGAGTTATCTTACCCTGCGAGAGGATGAAAACCTGAGAATCAAAGAACCGGAGAGTGGGAGCCAGGAAGAGATAGAAGAGTCTCATTAAAGTACCACTGATGAAAGCATCTGAAATGCAAGTATAGCGCAGCAGAGAAGGCGGACGAGGATAAAAGGAAATCCCAAATGATCTAGACATCAGGCATAACTCCTGGAAGACAGTCGGTGTTGATGACGTTTACTCTGTTCCTCTGATACTGCGGAGTGCTGGAAACATCACACATGATTGACTTACATGCAAGGAAAAATGATCCGACTTGTGTTAGACAACTAGTATATTATAATGAAAGTGAGGCATTGATGCTATCGACATTACTGTGCTAAAACGTCAGCTTGGAACAGTTACAGGAAGAGGTGGTGATGAAACGCTACCTCAAGTATTTTCACTTCTGTAGAGCTGTCGTAACTACTTGACTCCTGGCCTTGAATGAAGATTTAAGGTCGAGATGAAACTGAACATGTAGGGTCCTATGAGTTCTGCAATGCAGAAAACAAGGATGGAGAAAAAAAGAGCACGAGATATCACAGGATGTAGCACAATTTTAATGAATGAATCAAAAGCAGTGCTGTGAATCACTTAAATTGTGTTATGGACAAGTATCTGTGAATACTAAACCACAGAAAGACTATTTAAATATAAAGTCTGCACATTAAAATAGGTTTCAATTGAAGAAGTTATGACTAGGGATGCACGATATTGGATTTTGGCCGATATTCGATATGCCGATATTTTCAAAATAATTTTGGCCGATGCCGATATATATACAAATATATACTGATATATTTAAACTTTAATTTTACTGAAGAGAAATCCATGTATCTCTTCTGTACTGATTCTACCATACATGTATTATTTTACAAACGTAGACAGACATTCACATCTGAAAAACAGGTCAATTATTTAACTTGGAGAATATTGGTTTGGCTCATCGGCAGAAATATTCATATCGGCCGATACCGATGATGGTCATTTTAAGCTTTTATCGGCCGATACCGATGTTGTGCCGATATTATCGTGCATCCCTAGTTATGACATATGTTACTATTATACAGAATAATGTATTTCTCAAAGTAATAATAATAATAATAATAATAATAAACAGAATAAAAAAAAGTGCAATACCATGGATAAAATGTTAATAAATTATTTAATTGCTAAATATGTATTAATTAAATTAATTCCACTCTGGAACCACAATTGAAACATAATGCATGGATTTTGGGATAAAGGGACATCTTGAAAAATGGACATTATTGAGCTCACGTTTAAGTTCACGTTTGATTGTTACTTTCTCTAACCTTTACTAGATTAACATTAACCAGTACAAACACTGTTCACTACTGGAAAGACGTTTATGTAATGTGTAAACATCCAAACAGAGATGAAACGAGATGGAAAGAGCTGCGGTGATTGATGTCCCGGACCCCCTGAGGTACACCGACAGAAAACTTTACACAGCTTGTTATGTAGATTGAATCATTGACTTCTTTCATGTGGCACGCTGAACAGAGACAGCTGAGAGCCGAGTCCCCGTCTCCACAGGGTGGGATTCCTTCAGACACACAGCCTTTCATCACGTCCCAATCACATGAACAAGCCACACACACACACACACACGCAGGACAGAACTGACAGAAGCGTTTGAGATCAATACAGACGGCTTGAGAGGCAGGGTGTGAGCTTCAGGAACGAGACCGATTGATTGGATATCCACTTAATCAGCTGTAATACTGTATGTTTGTGTTTCGATGTAGTCAGATGTTAATGTTCTGTTAGAACAGCTATACTGTAAAGGCTGGAGTTCAATTCATTCATCATTTTCCTTATTGTTTTGTCTAGAGAACTTTATTTTTTCCTCACCCCAGCTGCATTTCTTTTTAAGCATATAACACATTTCAGTAGGCTTTATGCTAAAAATAAATAAAGAAAAACATATTTACCAAGAAAGCAAACCACTAGGGCTTTGTGAAGGAACTACAGGTGGTTTGTGAGATTATGAAAAATATAATAACATAAAACAAAATGAGAAAAATGTTTTGTTTTTTTTACCTGTATTTCATGTCATAATTAACAAACAGTGTGTTGTTATTGTCTTATTTAGATAATATATTTCAATAAATGTCTTAATAAAATTAAATATTTGAAAAAAAAAAAATCTATACAATTTTAAATAAAACATTAAGAAAGAATAATAAATAAATAAAAAATACTACCCAAATTGTGAATATCATTGTTTCAAAATAAACAAAAAAGTGTTTTAAGTGTCACACAATTCCTGTGCAAATGACTTTTACGAATCGTTTGTTTCTTGTAAAGAATTGTTTAAAAACACAACTGAATCCGTCTGACAAATCCTCACTGAATCAATCAGTAAGTGTACTTGGATTCAATTTCGGATTTAACCACGTATGACTACTTTCGCCAAGTCAAGACAAAAGTGCTGAAAGAAAGGGCATTATTAACAGGTGAAGCTCTCATTCAGAACAGAAATAATGGGAGGCAGCAGTGAACACCTCTCTCGTAAACCTGCAAACCATCACACACACACACACACACACACACACACACACACACACACACACACACACAAACAGAAACAGAGACAGACGCCCCGTCCTACCCTCAGACAGTCCAGCCTCTACACACCAACGCATTTATCAGTAAACGAGCACACACACACACACACACACACACACACACGCACACACACACACATGGGGCTGCCAATCTTTCCCGAGCGCTTCTCCCACACACGTTTCTTACTGTAGTGCTGCTTCCCTTGTCTTTTGTCTCAGTCGTGTTTGGGTGAGAGGCAGAGGCTCATCTGCACCCCCCCCCCTCCTCAACGGCAATCAATAGAGCTTCACGCTGCACTCCTCAAGCACTTACTGTGGACTAATGGTGCCGAAGGGTTACAGCAAAGCAGAATGACTCACTGCAGATATCATGCCACATGCTACTTCCTCAAACATTAAAATTAAAACATTTGCTGCCTGATATAACCCCTGATATATGTCTCCACAGCTGCTGGCCTGAAGAAAATACTGTGAGGTGAAAAAAAAATAATAATAATAATTTTAGGCATTTTCCTGAAATGCCAACATGCAAATCTTTTCCAGTTAAAACATTTCGGTTTATCAGAGCCGCAGCCGAGTGGTTAATGCACATGCTCTGATGTAGGAGTGGGTGATATAAGCAAACAGTTATATCACAACTGATGCACACAAAAAAAACTAAACAATAAAAAGGTCAAAAGGTTGGGCTGTCTTTAAGTGAATTTTATGAAATATTTTCTAAGGCCATGTCATGTGTGTTTTTAGAGAAGGCTAATTTCTCTAAAAGGCTGATTGATTAAGGCACTCGTCATCTCTGTAATCTCACAAGTAAGATCTCATACAGTACAGACCAAAGTTTGGACACACCTTCTCATTCAAAGAGTTTTCTTTATTTTCACGACTATGAAAATTGTAGATTCACTCTGTGCTCTGTCTGTGTTTATGTCTCTGAATATTCCCCCATTCATGATTCTATTGTTCTCATAAAACGAGTCTTTCACACCTCCGCCAGGTATGACACATTATCCACATTATTCTTTTATCATTATTCTTTTGCTTTTATTCCACCTTTATTAGCCTTTGTTGTGGTATTTCAAGCTTTACAATCCACCAAGCTGCAATCTCACTTCAGTCTCAGTATGCATTTTGCCCTTATCAAAAGTCTTACCATAAAAATACTACAAAATATTTTTCTTACGACCTTACGTGAATAATTGTGACAGAAATGCAGTATGAAGAAGAAATGCACCTGCTATTAGTAGCATTAGAGCTAACGTTAGCATCAAGCTACATCAGACAGTTTATGAAATTATTAGTACACTTTTACTCAAAACTCACTTTGAACCCCGATCGAGTGTTTGTAAAAACATCCCTTTATGATCACGGGTGGAATTTGGTCTTTTACTATTGTAAAAATTAGCTATTTGTAGCCTTTTACATCACTGCACAAGTTAGCATTTCAGATGTATATATATATATATATATATTTTTTTTTATAATGTCCCAGATCTCAAGAAAATCTCATACCAAGCTTTTCTATCGTAATCGTGGGTTTATTATTCGGATATTTTGTGTGTACAGAGGTGTATCACTGTTGTTTTGGCAAAATAACTACCAGGAAGTTTACAGGAAGC
Source organism: Carassius gibelio (assembly GCF_023724105.1). NCBI lineage: Eukaryota > Metazoa > Chordata > Actinopteri > Cypriniformes > Cyprinidae > Carassius > Carassius gibelio. The sequence goes on along the minus strand of NC_068409.1, from coordinate 17,502,007 downwards.
ATGTGACACGATGTGGCGGTGTCCGGTTATGACACTGTCTGACACACAGCACGAGCTCACACACACACACACAGATCACTGGGAGAGGCTGTTTATAATCAGATTGCGTAAATCAGTGGAAAATGAATAGAAATGACGATTCTGTCTGAAGAAATATGAAGTAAACATCAGTAAATATATCCATATATCTCCGCAGATATGCATCTTTGGTCTATAAATCCTTATTGACGCTGTTCAGTGAGTCTATGTGAACACAAATAAACCGCTGCTGACGTGACTGAAATTAAAAATGTGGCATAATACGGATTTATTATTTTGCACTTCTGACATAAATCACTAAATAACTGTCACTGCAACAATGTTTTATCAAAACATTGGTCAAATATTGAACCTAGAGTCTTTAAACTTTCAACTGATGCACAGTTTGTCCAGATCAAGTAAGAGAGTGATGTTGAACGTGCTGTGAAAGTGAAACAATAATAAACTGGGGACGTCGGCGATGCTTGCATGTAAAGGGGTTAATGACATGTAAAATACTTCTGTTTAACATTTAGTTTTTACTTTTAATGTTTGTTTAACAAGGTTAAATATGGGCAATATGTATAGCCTATTAAAACGATATAAACGATGCTGTAAATGATAAATAAAGGAGAATAAAGGAAGTTATCATGCAAACCAGTGGATGTGAGGAGTATTTTAGAAAAGTTTAGAGGATTTAAGTTAATCTGTAAACATTAATGTATGAAGTAAAAAATAAGCTAGTAAGCTAATATAGTGAAAATGAATAAACCATAGCTGGGTTAAATCAACCTATTACGATGGGTTAAATAAACAACCCAATTTGCTGGGTAATATTAACCCAAGATGGGTTCTGTCCTATATTTACCCAGCCCTTGGGTTAATAACAACCCAGTGTATACACTAATTAAGAAGAATTGATCAGTGGACTGGCTCATACTCTTTCACTCCATAGGTTAACACTTCTAATACACGTGAAAGAAGTGTAGATGTGTATGTTTGTGTGTGTGTGTGTGTGTGTGTGTGTGTGTGTGTGAGAGAGAGAGAGCACCACACAACACCTGACAGCAATAACAATAGCGTCTCCAGCAGCAGCACACATCGAAACCTCAGCATCTGTATCTGACAGCCGTTCTCACCACCAGCGGCGATTCCCAGACTCGCTCTGCACCGCACAGGTCTACTGCTGCACAGAATTCCCTGAGATATGAAGGAAATGTCTTCCCATGATTCATTAACACACAAAACCATTGTGGCACGCCATTAGCAATACTGAAAAGAGAATCAATTGCTACACGGTGCTGGCTTATTACCCACTGATATATATCACAGGTAAGCAGTTCAAATAGTTGTATCGCAGAATAGAGGAAGCGCTGGGTTATTATTTAGACACAGCCCACTCGGGTAATGTATGCATTCTTCTGCCGTGCAAATCCAGAGAAAAAACTACAACCCCTAGGCTTTTAAAATTGCTATAGTAACTCATCAATTATCAAGTTAAAGCCCACGCCATTCATGAAGCAAAAAAGCTTCAAGGCTAAAACAGAGACAAAAGAATTTAAGAGAACAAAAGCAAGAAAGTCAGAGATGGTTTAAAATAAACCCGGGTTCCTGTTTTGTAACACGGAAACAAGATCTGAAATAATCAGACAGCTTGTTTTCACCAGTGATGATTTGGAATGAATTGGCTGCGTTTCTAAATTTAGAAATAAATATATATACACTCCCCAACAAAACCACTCTACTAAATCTACAACAATTAATTTTTTACAAATATAGGCTAGCTATTTAAGTAATCAATTCCTGTTTTTTTCCCCTCAATATTGCAATATATAATGGCAGAAAAACATGTCAGATATGTGTTCCAGGAAGTGTTGACAGTCTCAACATAACTGAAACTATTTAGTTCATTAAAAATGTGTATTGGCTACATTGTGCTAATTAAGTATCTCCCGATTAGAGCAACAAAGAGTTCAAGCCACGCTGTAAACAACCTGCCAAGTGTCCTGCACGAGTGTGCCGCCGAATCTCACCCACTCGCTCTCCACAGTGCATCCCTTATCCAGTAACATCAACATCAGGATAGGGGGTTGCACGTCTAATGGAGTGCCAGCGCTAATGAGATGAATCTATCCATTATAGTGCTTTAACGAGAGTAAATCTGCATGGCTGGTAATTAGTCCACGCCCCTGCATTAGCTCCACTCCTCAGAGGAACGGCTCTGTCTTGTGTTGCCAGAGGACATCAGAGCAGCTGAATGCATTATGCTCCAGATGCTGCGAATTTTCATCATTTAGATGTGTTTCCATCAGGGAGCGGATTGATCAGGCACGGTCACAGCGGATAAGAGCACGGCATAATGACAGGCCGGGAAGGAAAACTGCTGCCGTTGTTCAAAAAATAAACCCCATTAAGCAGCTCCTGGTTGCTAAGCAGACACGTACAGCACAACTATTTAGCGAGCCGGTGAAGCGCTAGTGGCTTTACAGCAGCCCAGGCATTGTAAGATTTGAGACAACAGTTGTGTGATTCAACCAGCGTAATCAAAGGCTTAACAAATCAGACAGGTATTAATTGCACTGAGTAACTGAGAAGCAAACAGCACACTTCCCACTGAGTTGAGCCAATATTACTGTTGAGTGTCCTACAAACCTCTTATTTTTGGTCTGAGTATTAAAACGACAAGATTAGCAAACACTGCCAGGCTGATTAAAACTCATTGTCTGCATGAGCACCACAAGCCACAGCTCTGACAAACTACATGACCTGTTTTTTAAGTTGTGACCATTTTATTTAAAGGAGAGTAATAATAAAAGCAAGATCAGGAAATGTTGTGAGCCAAATTAGAATTCCAATGATCTGTATGCGCACCAATGTCACACAGCGTGATCTTATATGACTGTTGCAGTGCCTGAAGAAATTTTGTATGCTTAAAAGTTTCAAAGCAGGTTTGAACTCGAATTGTCTGCATTAGCACCTCTGCGTTCTGTTAGGCCATGTCTCCAACATACTATAATGTTCTATTTTCAGTCTTTTGTCATTTTCATTCAAATTAGAATAATAAGTGGAGCTAAAATTAGGGAATGTTGCGAGCCAGATTTGAACTCAAATTGTCTGAATGAGCACCTTAGCTTTTCGTTAAGCCACTACTCAAACGTACTAAAGTGTCCTATTTAAGTATTCTGTCGCTTTAAATTAAAGAAGAGTAGAAGAAGTAACATGAGGAGCAATATTGGAGAATGTTGCAAGCCAGATTAGAACTTAAATAGTCTCAATAGCCAAGTTTCCATCCACCTATTTATATGTACAGAATGGGAATTTATGCGCATCTTGAATTTATGCGCATCTTGGCGTTTCCATCAAGCAATTTTTTTTATTCGATAATCCACAATATCGAATAAAAAAAAAAAATTAAAAATCTAAAAATTAAAAATTCTACAACTGAGTATGATAAGAAAAAATGCGCATAAACTACGAGCTAAACACATTTACCGAATAAATTCCTCCAGGTGCACTGAAAAAGTCATGTGACTTTGCGCTCTGAGAAACTTGACTAACCACGGAACCAATCTCGTTCACAGCATCTACTCGTTGGATGGAAACGGTGCTTTATTCGCAAAAGTTTTATGCAAAATTCCAATTAAATTCCGTTTTTGGATGAAAACATAGTTAACGATCACCTCAGCTTTCTTTTAAGCCACAGCTCTGACCTACTACTGTGTCCTGTTTTAGTATTTTGTCTCTTTCAATTAAAGAAAGTAATATGCGAAGTAAGATTAAGGACTGTTGCGAGCCAGATTAAAATCACTTTGTCTACATGAGCAGCAGAGCTCATCACTAAGCCAAGGCTATGTCTTACAAGGATGTCAGCCTCAAACCCATGTCTTCTTAATGAGCAGCACCACACTGACAAAATCTTAAAACCTCTTCTTTAACCTCAGCAGAACAATAAAACCCATTACCTCATTGACTTCCCTTTCAGCAGCCGGAGTGTCTAAATATTCGGTGTATGGTGAACACAGCTCATCTTAGCCTTTCTCAAACGACGTCCTTGCACAAAAGTAAAAAGTGCTCTGAAATGGGCAGATTAGATTAGCGCTTGGACGCTTTGATCTAAAGCTCGCTGGCTAGCTTTGATCTGCACAAGCAGCTCTTCACCATGACCAGAACACAATATGAGCCCATTTCACTTCCATTTGTATCAAATCTATGAGAATATATACGACGATGAGAAGCTCTGCTCACCGTCACTTGCTGCCATTTATCCCTAATCAGAGTCACTTCAAGTCATGAATGACGGCAGTGTTCCTGAGGGAGAAGTGACCATCATCAAGGGCCTGGAGATCAGAGCAGCAGACTTCAAATGGAGAATATGCTGACATAGAACAGCATGTGTGGAAACACACGATGGATGAAACTTACAATTATTAAGCGAATAAAAGCCTCAGAAGGTTGCAAGTTCAAAACCCACATAAAAAAAGTGGATTTTCCTTGTAAAAAATGGTCCCATACTGTAAATGAATTGTACCAGTTATTGTCACATGGCCACAAATAAAGATTTTAAAATAATGAACTGGAAAAAGACTGCCTAATTAACATTAACGATTAATCTGATCCAATTAAGTAGCCTTGACAACCAGAAACATTAAGTAGCCTTTCCAAGATCCATGTCTTTCAGCTAATCATAATTAAATTAATTAGTCCGCCATTAACATTAGCATGAATATGAATAGGCTCTTGTTCTTTTGAGCCAACCTGCATCAGAAAGGTTTGTAAAAAATTATCTGAGCGTTACTTTTCAAGTGTGATTTTGAAGGTTATCAGCGTCTTACAGATTCTCTGTTCATGACTGTTATATATCCAGATTCGCTTTTACATTTTAAAAACCCATATTGCATGGTGTTAGTCATAACTGTGAGAAGATACAAGCAACATACAATACCTCAAGAAATCTGTACTTTGGTCACTTATGTTTAGTGTTGTATTCCAGGCATATTTGACTTAGATTTTTATTCTATTAACCTCAATGTTTATGTCCGCTTATGAGATCAAAGCTACTAGAAAAGTGGAAATAACCTGAGGTTTCTGTTCTGATGCTTTAATGAAGGTGATAATTTGAAGTGAACGTTTCTCAGAATGCAGGACCCCCAGGCGTTCACCTCCCACATTCAAAGGTCAGGAAAAGAGCAGCTGCAGAATAACGATGTGAGTGCAGTTAACGACTGAAGAGCATGGTCTGAGGCCAGAGGAAATCATTAAGTGTACCTGGAGGAAGGTTGGGTCTCTTCCTCTTTTTGCTGTTTTCTGTTCCGTTTTCCAGAGGACAGTCAGAGACCAGAGGACCATTGGAGCTGTTGAATTGAAGGGGTTCGTTGTTCGAGGCAGGGTCAAAGGGCAGCGGATTCAGACCTGCAGAGGGAAAGAACAGATAAGCTTGGTAAGTCTGCATGCTCTGTAACCAGGGATGCACATAAATGGTGCGCAGTATCTTCTGTTTTTTAGAGCAAAACACAAAACTGTCACTTCACTGAAGAGCTTAAAAACCAGCGGTGGCAACCCACCAAAATAAATGCTTAATGATTTTAGGTTTGAAACTGATGATCATTTATATAAACAAATTAAAAATAAATTATATATTTATAAATGGGATTTTCACACACAACCATCTCTAGGGTTTTCAGAGAATATCCAATGAGCGGCAGTTGTGTGGACGACAATGCCTTGTTGATGTCAGAGGTCAGAGGTCAGAGGAGAATGGGCAGACTGGTTAGAGATGACAGAAAGGTAACAGTAACTTAAATAACCAAGGTATGTAGAATACCATTTCTGAAAACAACAACACACTGATCCCTGAAACAGATGAGCTACGGCAGCAGAAAAACACACCTGGTGTCACTCCTGTCAGCTAAGAACAGGAAACAGAGGCTACAATTCACACTGGATCACCAAAATTGGATAATAGAAGACTGGAAAAACATCGCCTGGTCTGATAAGTCTTGATTTCTGGTGCGACATTCAGATGGTAGGGTCAGAATCTGGCGTAAAGAACAGGATAATGCACCATGTTAAAGTTCAAATCATCTCAGGCTGGTTTCCTGAACATGACAGTGAGTTCACTTTACTCAGCTGATCTCCACAGTCAGACAGATCTCAATCCAACAGAGCAGCTTTGAGATGTGCTGGAATGGGAGAATCGCATCATGGATGTGCATCCAACAAATCTGCAGCAACTGTGTCATGTCAATATGGAGCAAAATCTCTGAGGAATGTTTCCAACACCTTGTTGAACCTATGCCACGAAGATTTAAGGCAGTTGTGAAAGCAAAAGGGGGTCCAACCCGGTGCTAGCAAGGTGTACCTAATAAAGTGGCCAGTGAGTGTGTGTGTGCTCTTGTTTTTGTGTCATATCAGGACACAACTCTGTATAATGTCATGGGTATGACATGGGTATTACAAGAAGAGGGTGACTTATGAGGACATAAGCCATGTCCCCATTTTTCAAAACTCTTATAAATCATACAGAATGAGTTTTTTTGAGAAAGTAAAAATGCACAAAGTTTCCTGTGAGGGTTAGGTGTAGGGTTGGGGTAAGGCCATAGATTATACAGTTTGTACAGAATAAAAACCATTACGCCTATGGGATGAACACACTTTTAACAAAAACAAACACGTATGTGTATATATATATATACACCAAAAAACAGATACATATAAATAAATCTTACAAACTTTAAGATGGAGTAGGACATCTAGACGTTTACCTAATATAAAACCTCATGCATACTACAGAAAACCTCTTGCATATCTTACAGATCTCATGACATGGCACTAATGCTTCCTTGGAATTTCCTGAGAATTTGTCTGTGCGCTCCTGCCGTTTTAATGTGCACTATGCATCATCTGTGTACAGTCTGTGGGCAAGCAGGCCGAAGCAGTGACTAAGCAAACCAAAGTGAGTGAGAATTGATTAAAAGTTTCCTATGTTTCTGTCTGGACCGCTAGAGAATGATTCATGAAGTGAAGACAGAAATGGTCCTTTAAGACTAATTTAATGGTGCAGCTTCATTTCAATGACAGCATATTTCTGCTCTGAAAGCCACGAAGACAGGATTATCCACACACACACACACACACTCCGTATCATTCTTTATTAACCCCTCTGTGAATTCCATTATAGAAATTGATTGCAGGTTCTGATGCTAAATGAGGAAACGTTCTTGAGACAGTAATCAATACCTAAGGACGCCCTCACTCCATTTCTGTTCTAGTCATGCACAAGGAGACGAGAAAGACAACAAAACCATCCAAAGAAAGATGGATTTAATAATAAAAACGACAAGATTGCAAAGATCCTAACAATATTGAATTTCAGAGAAAGCTTTAGCAATAACACTAATATGTCAGTTTTGGGCTAGATTTACATTGATTGCCACCTCAGCTTCACTGGCTATTACATGGCTGATACATTGAACAATATCATAAATACGATACGATACGAAGCACAATATCATAAATATGATACGATACGAAGCACAATATCATAAATACGATACGATACGAAGCACAATATCATAAATATGATACGATACGAAGCACAATATCATAAATACGATACGATACGAAGCACAATATCATAAATACGATACGATGCACAATATCATAAATACGATACAATACGAAGCACAATATCATAAATACGATACGATGCACAATATCATAAATACGATATGATGCACAATATCATAAATACGATACGATACGAAGTACAATATCATAAATACAATACGATACGAAGCATTTGATAAAGTTTAACTTTAAAGAAACAAAAAAAAAAAAAAATTTTGGCACATACTATATAGAAACATTTATTTAAAAGTAACACATTATTAAGTTTTTCTGTGTTCATCTTAAAAAATAAGTCCTTAAAAGTTACTACTATGTTGGTAACTTCCTGTCCCAGCATACAGCAGCGTGCATTACGTGCTGTTTGGAATACAGAGTGATGTCTGAGATATGCATGCTGGTCTGTTTTCATGAAATATTCATCACGCCTCTCGGTTTACATTGTTTTGCTTGGCATTATTTGCCTGAAGGATACAGAAGTGTGGGGCTGGGGGGCTGTCACTGCGTATCCTGTATGATGAGAGAGAAACAGACTGACACACAGTTCAGAGGCCACGGCTCAAAACCCTGCGTCATAATCTGCCACATCTGTCCTCTGCAGTGAGCAAACTCTCCCACATCACACTGCTCATGTGCATGAGACAGCAGACGCAAGACTGTGGAAATAGCAGGATCTGAACGGAGGAGGAGGAGGCAACTGAGTGTGCAAAAGCATATAAGTAGGAGATGGAAGAGCAGCGCTGCAGAATGACAGCATGAGAACAGACAGAAAAGCAGGATGGCTGAAGACTAATTTAAACAGTGCTGAAGAGCCTTCAAAAGCTCTCGCTGAGAAGTCCTTGGCATGTAACGAGCTGTTAATGACATAAGATGCTCTGAAATGATGACTCCTGTCAGTGACATCAGGAGTATTTATGAAAGTTTGGTGATTATTTAATTCACAGATTGAGAAGTTAGATTTAGGTACTCTGGTGTTGTCAAAAGACCTGGTCCTTAGTACCGAGGTCCCGTTCAAACCCGGTTCAGCGATATGATTTCTGGGAAAGAGGAAAACGAGGACGGAAAATTAATTTCAGCATCTGAGCTTCAGAGTTCTCTCTCCATCAAGTAATCTGAACTTTTCAGTTCATCTCAATGTACGCACAGCGCACATGTATTTGATGCTCTATAAACTCTTTGTGAAGGCGCACGACTCGCTCGCTTTACTGATAGCGCTGTTTCTCACACATGCAAAGAGAGAGAGAGCGAGTCTTACCACGCTGAATCGACACACTATATGTAAACTATTCTTTGTTGTCTTCACCTGTCAAAATAACGGAGTTCATTTAGAATTATTCATATTCATTTTCGAACAAGCAGAAGACATACTGGTTTCTCCGGTAGTGGGCGGAGCTAATGCGCAAATGGCAATTTCATTGGCTGACGCTCAACTAGTACCATCCCTGTTTTGATTTCAGCAAATCAGTTTGACCGAACGCAGACAACGTGATTAATATTCATGAACCCAGCAGCTCATCAATTCATAGTGGATTGTATATACATTAGTATGATAGTAAAATTAGTAGTAGTATTATCTTTTAATAATAATTAATATGATCTATTACTATTTTTTTTTATAGAAACCCTCAATGACCAAAAATATCTTAAGCATCACCACAGGTCTTAAGTTCAGTTAAAATGACAAATATGCGGCCTAAAAATAAATTTTTACATGAAGGCATTGTGCTAGAAATATTACTATTATTAAGTAAAATGTATGTGATACTGCTACTACTGTTGAAAAAAATTATAATACTTTATTTCTTAAAGGGGGGGTGAAATGCTATTTCATGCATACTGAGTTTTTTACACTGTTAAAGAGTTGGATTCCCATGCTAAACATGGACAAAGTTTCACAAATTAAGTTGTACGTTTGAAGGAGTATTTTTGTTCCAATTGTTCCAAAAAAACCTCTTCCGGTTTGTCACAAGTTTCGGAAAGTTTTTTTCGAGTATGGCTCTGTGTGACGTTAGATGGAGCGGAATTTCCTTATATGGGTCCTAAGTGCGCGCTCTTCTGCCGGAAGAGCGCGCGCTCCAGTATAGCAGAGCAATGAGAGGCTGAGCACAGCCTGATCAGAGCGAGAGCGTCGCGAAAAGTCACAAAAGAAGTGTGTTTTTGGTTGCCAGGGCAAGACAACCCTGCACAGATTACCAAAAGAGAAACAGCATTGAGGGACCAGTGGATGGAGTTTATTTTTACAGAGCATCAATGGAGTTGTGCAAGTGTTTTTGTTTGTTCCCTGCATTTCGGATTGCATATCGTTTATTTCTTAAAATGCAGTCCCAACGGAAAAGGGTCACGATCGTGTGTTGGAACCGCAGGCGGTGAGTAAAACTGCTTCAAATATGTCTGTGTTGTTAACTTAGCTATCGGCTCGTAAGCACATCAAGTAAACAACATGCGATGTTGTCATCAAACTGCACTTTCCACATGTACAGCTTAAAAAAATAAAATAAAAAAAAGACGACATAAAGTGGAACTTAGTCATTTTCCAAAACCGCTAAGCAAATATATACAGTTTCAGTACATACCACATAGCATACCGCCTTTGCTGATGCTGCTCTTGTTAAATTTCAGCCTCTGGATCTGTGTCACAGCTTCCACATGCTTTCAACTCAAAAGCGCTCGTGATTCTTTAGCTCCGCCCACACGTCACGCCTCTAGACGCTCGTGTTTTTACGGGAAAAATCGGTACAGACTATCTTTCTCTTATAAATATAATAAAAATAAAGACTTTTTGGAGTTATGAAGGATGCAGTACTACTCTATAGGTACTCAAGATTAACAGGATATTGAGTGAAAACGAGCATTTCACCCCCCCTTTAAATAAATCACAATATTTCTTTCATGTTTTAATTTTAACAGCAAATCCCCTTTATTTACCAAAAATAAAATGTGTTTAAATTTCATAAATTAAAAGACAAATTAAATTTGGTTGAAACTTGTTTACTGGTTTTCTTAATTATATAACTTGTAGAAAAACTTTAAACACAATTGTAAATAAGTATAAAGAATGGCATTGGTTTTAATTTTAGTGCTAAAAAGTTATTTTTTTTTAATTAGCATATTTTAGTGTTTTGCTTGGGTACCGAAATTGGTACCAAGAACCGTGGATTTTCACTGGTATCGGTACCGAATACTGAAATTTTGGTACCATGACAACACTACTCTGGTCAGTTCTTTCTTGCTGGTTTTAGTCAAAAACACAAATTGAGCAATTCATTTTCATCATAACTCGTGCGTTCATGGATTATTTTTCTTTTTAAAACATCTAGTCACCGTGAAAAAGTATAGTATACACCTGTACAAAATCTCGGAGTCCGTAAGACTCTTTTAATAAATGTGTTTGAAAGAAATTAATCTTTATATTGAACAAGGACATATTAGATTGATTAAAGACATTTTTGATGTTACAAAACATTTCTATTTAAAACATATGCTGTTCTTTTCTGTTCAAACAGAAAAATGTTAATCTGCACAACTGTTTCAACTTTGATAATGATCATTAATGTGCAACAAGCATATTAAAATGATCTTGTAGACTGTAATACATTTTTCAACTTTGAAACACAAGAATGTTTTAAAATATCACTGTTTTATTGTATTTTTGATCAAATGCAGCCTTGATGAGCAGAATAGACTTCTATTCTGCTCATCAAGCGAGCAAAACGAACACTTCTTAAGCAGCTATAATTATTATCATTTTATATTGTACATATCATATGAAGTAGCCTACTGTTTACATCATGGTAAATCAAACAGTTATGTCCAAAAAAACCTTTTAAAACAGCTTGGCAAAAGTGGTCTCTTAAAAGTTTGGTATCTTATGTTTAATTTTTTGATTCAAAGCAAAAACATAAATATTAAGACATATTTGACACAGTCCATGGCCCATGTGTGACCCCTAACAGCTCTCAGGAGCAGAGTGCATATATATCTCTGATTGATGTTCCTTCTGTCCATGTTGGACAAATTCTGTTCATACACGCCAAGAGAAACCACCAACCATGACAGAAAAGGGGCGCATAAACACTAACCATGCGGAAAAGAGCTATATATTCTGGAAAAAGCAGGGAAAAGTCGATAAATGAAAGAACATCCAGTTCCTGCGGAGTAAGAATGAAAGATAGCTGAAGTGAAACTCGATATGAAGATCTGAATACCTGATCGCAAGCAGCATCCCCCCGCCCCAAAAAAAGACTAGATTAGAAGAGGCAGACACAAAAGGAATTAAGTTGCTTTCTGGCTCCGGCTCTGTTCTCTTGCTGCTGATGGAAATGCTTCAATAGAGCTGCTGATGAGATTTAAATGAGTATTACTGTTCCTGCTCCTGACGTCCACAGAGGAGATCACATACTCAACGCAGCAGCAGGAGGACTTGCACAACACTCTCTTATCTTTCAAAGAGAGGGAGAGAGAGATGAAGTGGAAGATGAGGAGCGATAGATAGATAGATAGAGGATTTCTCCAGTAATTCTGAGCCGGATCAGACTCATGCATTCACGGATGTGTAGATGCAACTGATTTGATGAAGGTTTCTTTAACTGTAACCCAAGAAAAGTGATTCGCTAATGTGTTTAGAGGAATTATAAATGTCTCACAGCTTCTAGAGACTTCACAATCAGGTGTGGTGTGATGAAACCCTTCATTCTACTCTTCTCAACCACATTCCCATTACAATGTGCTTTAGAGGAACGATGTGTTCCCGCCTCCCCATCGGGCCTCTGGGTCTTGGTTTGGGAGAGGACTGTTGTGTGCTTCTAAACAAGACAAGACAAAGTGTTTGAGGGAGGAACATAATCGCCTCTGCGCTCTTCTACCCACAATGCAACAGGGAAATGTCACTGTGTAAAGAGGAAAAAGTTTCCTTCTTTATTCTGTTTACGGTCTCTCTTACAAGTTCACACAAAGACTCCGAGTGCATCAGGGACCAAAACCTCTTGACTTGCGTGGGTACATTAAATAAAGCAATTCTTTGTTTTCCCTCATGAGACTGTTGCGTAAGTTGCTGTGAACTGTCAGAAGTTGTCATGATAACGTCTTGTGCGCTAGCAGAGAAACTATCACAACGCCAAGTATTATTGATGTTAGCTTCTCATAGCACAGGTCGAATTTTATGCCTGTTCTATTTTTTTGTTTTGTAACACCGTACATTTTCACAAAATCTATTATATTTAATATTATATTTAATATCTAAACTCTGGTGTCCCGTCTGGCACAGTGCACTTATGAAAATGCCAAAGGCTGTGATTTAATTACTAAAAGTGTTGTTGCATTGCATGTTTCAGAGCAGAACGCAGCACTGTGTTCATTTACACACGCGCAGCTCATGATTCTGTGTTTTCTGTGTCTCTGAGAGGCTCGGTTCATAGGTAATGCAGCAAACTCAATCTCTGCATGTACATTTACGCAAATTGAACACCCGTTGACTTTATAGCAATACTCTGGGTGACTATTCCATATCAAACACGGCGTTTGCGACAGATCGTGTCTGTTTGTTTGCTCCTGTCCTGCAGCCTCCATCTGGCAGGTCTTCTCTCAGGAATGAAATTTGTTCAATTATTCCTGTTAACCAGCCACTTTTAAACTGAGAGCAGACACTATATTTACACCAGCCTGTTTAATTAGGCTCGGTTTAGAGATCAATTCATTCTGAGAGTCTCCAGGGACTCGGAGCCAAACAGAGATGGAGAATGAGCAGAAAGACACAAACTGAGCAGATTTGCACTGCTCTCCAGACACTGGAGACTTCTGACGGCTGGAGGAGAACGGTCATGTGGGTCAACCATGTCTAAGCCCTGAGAAATCTGCACTTTATCCCCAGGTCCTCCATCCGCTAATAGATGGATGAGTTGCTAAAGCGCTCTTTAACATCTGGTCAGAAACCCACTTCTCCTCTTGTGAGAGAAAAAACTGAAGGAAGAATATCACTACAATGATGCCAGTGAAAACAAATAACAGCAGGCTGGTGGCAGAAGGAGATTTGGAGGTTGAACGCAGAAAGACAGCCGGCACAAGAGACGGGTGCGAATGACTACAAGAGCTGGTGACAGAAATCAGATATGGATTTGAAAACACAAGACTCCTGACATGACGTAAGATGAAAACCAGATGACAGACTAAAGATCCCAGAAAATGATTCTTCTGTCCCCTGCAAGAAAATGTAAATTGAGCTTAATTGCACACATGAAAGAAAAGTCCAGACCGAGTCCAGATGAGGAACGTTTTCTCGCCGCGAGAAAACAAACAAAGGCACATTGCGCCAATCTCATTTCCTCTGGCACATCACATGACCAGTCTCTCTCAAGCTTTTCCCCTCGGTGCTTCACTGATCCCATCCTCACTGAGCTGAAGTTGACAGTCGCCACAGCTGTGAAGCATCTGAGACGCTTAACACCAGCCAGTGTTCACAGCTGGAATAAATAAGAATCAATAATAGTAATGACAACCCCAGCCGGGCTGACTGAGGTCTCGTCCCTCCCGCTAAAGACTGTATTAGTACAGCAGTGGAACGCGTCTTGTTGTGTACTCTAAGGTTTTTCAACACAACAGATGCCAGAAGTTCTGTTGTATCGCATGAATAAACACAAATCACACTCATAGTCTTGGATTTAGCACCTCCTGGTGTGTCGAGCTGTGTTCTGAGCTCAACACATGCCATTGGCGCTGCCAAATTAGCTGGATCAATGCAGTAGCACAGATAATAACATCTCGGGGTGTTCAGAGATGAAACTGATTCGTGATGACAGTCGGTGTGGTCTGTGCATGCTGCGGTCTACACATCAGTGCTTGGAGAGAAGCTGCATATTCTCAAGCTTGGCACGTCAAAGACGGCGAAGTCGGAAGGATGGGTCTCTCTGTAAACCAAAGACTGTGAGGTGAGAGCATGGCTAAAGATCTCAGGGTTGAGAAAGATGCATGCACAGTGAGGTTCAGGGTTTCTGAACAGCCCACAGTCAGTTCTCTGACTTTCTGTATGTCGCATACCAAAAATGGTTGGAATCTGTTAACAGAATGCAATTATTATGATTCATCATTCTTTAGAAATGAGAATGAAATGGTATATATATATATAAACCCAAAACCTGCTGGCAATTTATTCAACTGAAATGAACAACAACACCTGTGTGAAACGAGTAATTCAGGCTTTCAGTTCCTTAAGGTACGAGGAGACATTAAACTTGCGTTACGCTGAGCGCTAGAGAAGGCCAGAAGCCTTTCGAGTCTCTGGCAGCTGAAGCCGCCGGTCTACAGCCGAGTGCTAAAGCATGCAGGAGAAACACATGTAGCTCCTTTCTGGAAACAGAGCTGTTAAAGATCCTCAAACGTTCCTCTCGCACACCGAATCCTGGTTTTACTCGGCTGCACCTGCTTTCAATGTTCTAAGTGGTGTTCCTTCACAGCCATCTTCCTTTTCACAACAGATGTTATTAATATCAGCCGAGGCAATGCCTCATAAATGATTTATTCAAAAGCAGAAATGTTTCCATCCAGTCCATTCAAACAGCAGAGTCCAGGCAATGGAAGAGCCTCTTCATGCTGGTCTGCAGGGCACAAGCTGAGCCATTAATCTTCTGAAAGCGTATAACACAACTTAACAGAGATCAGACCCTGTCTATCTGTCACAGAGCATTAACGTCATTGACCTGACAAATTTATTTAGCCCTTTCCTGCTTTTTTTTTTCTTTTTTTCTCCGACATGGCAAAAATGGGATAACATCCCACTGCGGCATCTGAATTCTGCACTGATGGGATTACATTATTATGCTACACATTGACCTTAGATTTCCATCTCTATATAGCTTTCAGTGTTAGGGGTGATGCAAGTTATGGAATCAGATTACTTTTTTCAACGAACTAGTAAAGCAATGCAGAAACTCAATATTGTAATGCATTACTGTTTTTGAAAACTAAAGCCATAGAACAAAAGTTGTAGGCTATCCAACAACCCGACTGAGCCTTGGGCACAAGTACTTGAACAGCTGCCCTAGGGAAGAAGGCACTTAGTCGTAGTCCATACCGAGGTCACATTGTGCTGCTTAGCCAACAACGCACTAATATAATTGTACAAGGGTTACATTCTTGAGGCACTGAAGCGGTCAGATTCTCACCGGGCAGCATCGCGCTGGCCAGCAGATGTTGTGAAATAAATAATGGTGAATAGAGAGGGCTGTAATATCTCAAGGTCGACAGGCAGCCCGTCCTCGTCTCCCTATTGTTGCACTGAATGTGGGCAGCTCAGAGAACCAGATCCAAAATTAGCTTTAAGCAAGCACTATTCCACTTATGCCCCTGAGAGTGGTGATGATAACTCGTCACAAGGTCTACAAGCGACACTCAGGAAGGAATGTAGATCGGATGAAAAGAACGTGTGGCTATTCCTAGCCGAACATTAGCAAATATACACGTTGACCCTATGAGATGGACTGCAAGGTGCCTGACTGACCCAGCTCACAGAAATGTGTGAGGAATTATTCTGTCTATTAGAGCTGGATCAATACCAGAAGTTTGGCTTTGCTCAAAACAATCAAACGTATCACAACCTTTCAGAACAAAACAATAAAACAGAACAAAAACAAAACAGAATGAGAAACTCACAAATAATCAAACGAGAGCAAATAAATAAAATAGTCAGATATATTAATTAATGTTAAATGTTTATATATTATATAGGCTACTTTATATAAAACAGAAAGTCTTGGGGCCTGTTCGCACAAAACACATTTTTGCTTTTCTTTTTGTGTTTTTCATTGCTAGATGGACATGCACTCATGTCTCGTGTCTTCTGCAGCATCTCATGTATTTAGAAAAACACAGCGCTCAAGCTGAAAGTCCAGCTTTTAAAGAAAAAGTATTTCTAGACCTGGCATTTTTTCATTCCGTTTTAATGCTTTTAAATGCAAAAACGTGTTCTGTGTGACAATCACCGAGCAAGATCATACAGTATTAACGGCTACTGCTACTATTCCACAACAAAAGTCCTTCATGGATTTGTTCTGCAGGTATTCTGTGGTTTTTATGTTGTGAGAAATGAATTTATAATCGGGTTTGTACACTGCACCGTATCTCTGAGTCGACAAGCAAGTTCAGACTTATTTAGAGCTTATATAGTCCTGGAAAATGCTGATACTGTAGCAATTTACCACAATATTCTCTTCTAGAGTCTAGATTTTTTTAACTGCTTAAATTAACTGTTTAATTTTTTTTTATTTTTTTTTTATGAAAATCATGTTTTTTTATTATTTAAATGCAAATGCAAACATATCGAGATATATATCGAATATCGTAAAAATTTTGACAATATCGAGATATCATTTTTTTTTTTATATATCGCCCAGCCCTACATCTCACAATTTATTTTATTAAGTGAAAGGTATGATTAGAGGGCACTTTGTTGAACCAGAAGGTGATGGTTTCTGCAGCGGTAGGTTGAAATTCATGAAGTTTCTGTATTTCCGTCCTCGCCACTGACCTCTGAGGGTGAAAACAGTTCCCTCATAGAAGTGTGAATCACGGCCGAGATGTGAACTCATCAATTAAAGGTGCTAGAGGCATGCACGGTGTGTAAACATCGATGTAAACAAGCTTTTAGCAGAGCGTGTCCAGCACAGCAGTCCCTTTATTGGGTGTTTGGGGAGCGGTGTAGCTCAAAGGCTTCTCTCATCAATGGCGTACACTGTGTGTTTCCTACACCTGCCCCTGGAGCACACATGAAAGACTGCTCCTGGGGCGGAGGGACGACTTTACAAACTAGCATGAACACACAAATAAACACAAACATGGGCTAGCAGCACAGATGGATCTCTATGTGTAGATGCACAGAGGAGTCCATAGAGGACAAACGCTGACGTCTGACTGCTAATCTGCTCCAGTTAAGGTTTCGCCACTCGTTATGAGTCAAGCACAGCTTCTCTGTCTGACAACAGCCCAATGCACTGTGGCTTTTTGTTGGCTTGGCATACAGTACTGCTAAATAACTATCTGTGCTCCTCTGAAGACGAGAAGCCGAAAACCAAACCACCAAGTGTGTAGTTTTGGTTTGAACACTGGGGGAGTTGAAGTCCCGGGTCATGCTCAATCATAAGGTTTATTTATTTGTTTATTTGCATATTTATTTTTTTGTGAAATGGTAATAATAGATGATAACATAACTAGTGTTTCCAGGATCTTTTGGAATATTCCAGGAATATTCTTTTGGAACATCTGAAGGCCATGTAGCATAGTTCTTAACTGCAGCATTTGTTGTAATAAGACTTTTAATCATTACCAGGCCAATAATGATTTATTTTTTATTTTATTAATTAATATATGATTTGTTATGAAGAAACAACCGCCTGTACATGTATAACCAATATCTACAACATGCCACAATTGTAATAAAAATCTATTATACATTCTACATTAAGTTAAACAAAATGTTACACAATAAATAAGCCTACAATAAAACGTGATAATTCTAGTAAAGGTTAATTTATGAGGACATGGGATTTTAATAAGCCTATGTTACGTCTGGTTCAAGTCTTGTTAGTTTCTTTGCGTTTTTTTAGACTTTCTCCATCGCATTTCTCTAAATAATTCAAACAGATCGCATATTTTACCATCAGCTTTGTGATAGGAATGGCTCGCACAAATGTCCAGTGACAAGAAGAAATTCACTTACGATGAGAACATATTAAATATATTGATATTTAATACTGTAGGTAATTAACCAAAAAAAAAATCAGTTTACTGTATGTTACTCCTACATATTATAAGACTACTGCGTAACTAACTAAATACATAACAGAAAATAAACAATCATAAAATACGGATTAGTTAATTACAGTATTATTCAAATGTTTGGGGTTGGTAAATTATAATAATTATTAATATTATTATTTGACATTTTTTCAGTCTCATTTGATTATCAATTCTGCACTTAAAATTAATTTACAAAATGTGCAAAATATTTAAATTTAAAAAATATATATATAATATATATATATTCCTTTTTTTATTGAATATATCCTTGAATATTTAAAAAAACAATCTGAATGAAGTATTCATGAGAATTTTTATACAGCACTATGTTATTAAATTTCAGATCAACAAGATTCAATACATTTCAGGATGTGATCAACTCAGAAAGGAACGGTTGCTCTTACAGTGCAGTGTTTTAATCACTTTCCAGTGTGCTGGACCCGCACCGGTCTCTATGCGAGCTGTTGTTTTTCTCAATGGCAGTTTAATAGCTGCGCTTGAGCATCTCTGCTGGAAGACTTGTCATCTTTAGATTTCAGAACCCAGCGGGTGTCTGCAGGGGGCCTGGAGCGAAACCATCCACCATCAGTCTCGAAGCACACAGACTGGACCGTAGTATTAGCAATTTCCCCTCCTCAACACACACACACACACACACACACACACTCACGCTCAGGAGAACAGGATGTTCACAAGAGGAAAGAAACACACAGAGACAGAGAGACTGCTTGAGTCATGAACCCACACACACACATACACACACACGACTGGTCAAAGGTTTGGAAGTCTCACCGATGCTATGTTTATCTGACGAAAAACTAGTTTTAAAAACAGGTCTAGTAAAAACAAATCAATTATTACACTTTAAAATATCCTTTTTTCTATTTGACTATTTTAGATACAGTAAAACAGTGATACGGTTACAATAGAATAACAGTTTTTGGTTTATTATTAAATATTATAAATGTGATTCTAATGTGAGTGTACTGAGTGACTGATACCATCTTTGCTATGGGATAAAGTTGTTGCTTTGCACAGGTTTAATGTACATGTTTGCTTGCATTTATTTTAAGATCTGAAGTATCTGTCGTCGCTTTTAGTATGCAAGGTCACAGAACACAATATTCAAACTCACATTAGATATTATAAAGCACAGCACATGCACATGAGATACCTTTCATCGTGTGTCACATCTGGTTAGGACATGGTGTTATTATAATCAATGTTGAGTAGTTCAGCTGCCTAATATTTGTTGTGCAAGCCTTGATACCCTACCATTCAAACATTTAGGGCAAATACGTTTTGCGGGTAAAACAAACAAAAAAATGAATACATTTTTTTTATTGATCAACAATAAATGCAAGTAAATTGACAGTAAAGACATGCTGAAAAAAAAATGCTATGGACTCTGTATTTATAAAAAAAAAAAAAAAAAAAAAATATATATATATATATATATATATATATATATATATATATATATATATATATATATATATATATATATATATTAAGCAGAAAAAAATTCTAAATACTGATAATAATAAGAACCATAATTAATAATTAAGCACCAATAATAACTGGACAACAAAGCAGCATACAAGAATGATTTTTTTAAAGGATCATGTGACACTAAAGAAAAGTTTTGAATGACAGCAATAAATTACATTGAAAATAACTGTCTAAACGTGTCATTTATTTTAAAATGTAATAATAATAATAATAATAAACACTATGCTTTGACATCTATTACTTAAAAGAAAACAGTAAAACTGAATGTATTGTTAAATATTTCACTTTATCATTGTTTTAACTATTTTTCTACAAATAAATGGAGTCTTGTTGAGAATTGGAGACTGTAAAACACACAGCAATCGTTTGGTTTCTAGTAGTGGGTGTGTTTTTGAGTGTGGTTCGCCCCAGAGAGATCACATGTACCTGTCAAGCACACCTGCCTCCACACAATCCATGCAGAAACACCATTCAATTAAACACCTCTACCTCGATTTACTTTCCTAAATCAGCCCCTAATGAAGGTCAATGTTATGCAGATCGGCAAAAGACGAGCGCTCCAGTGGGGTCCAGTAAAAGTTAATGTATTCCCACCAGAAAATCTGACATTTGCTTACTAAAAAATTGTGTCCAGTTCCCGTTGGCCCTTTTCAGCTGGATAATACCCACACTGCACTTCTGCTAATCTGCAGGCGATGCCGACCAGTCACTGTAATTTACTGGTCAGAGAGACACTACAGAGACCGCAGGCGAGCCACATCTGAAGTAGAATATATATCATGAGAAGCTGTGTTCACACCGACTGCTTAATGGGAATCACAACTGTGTTTGGATTAGACACTAGATCGTTTTTATAAATTCAAGTTTGCTGTTAATTTACTCACAAAGATCCATCCAAGATTTGGATAAGGTGACTTTTTTTCTTCATATAGCTAGACACTTTGAGAGTCAACAAAATATACCCCAGGAGTATTAAAACCTCAATATACAGTAGGTGGACAGCCTAAATGGGCATTACCGCCGCCGCGTGTAATTCAGTCGCGTGTTTAAGTCGTTCGCAAAACTACCGCCAGGTGGCGCAAAGGGACGGATTGCGAAATCAATGTAATTGTAAAATGAGATAAAAGAAGGAAGTAAAACAACAATAACATTATGATATAACATTGTAACATAAAAAAAAACATAAAAAACATGTACATGAGTCACGGGTATTGGTTTTTGTGTCGCCTGCTATATTTGACTTTCAAAGTGATGGTAAACTCTAAAAAATGCTGGGTTAAAAACAACCCAACTTGGGTTATTTGGCAGCCCAGTGCTGGGTAAATATTGGACTGTGAATTTGGATTATATTAAAATGTAAGTTTGTGACAAATCCCTAAAAATAAGGCAAAGAGCTACTTAGTGACATAAGGTACACAAGCTTTCCAATTTTGATTCGCAGTCTCTGTGGTTTTACTCACTTTACTGCATTATTTAACAGTTTCCTTGAAGAGAAACAGCAGTTGACAGTCATTTTTAATGTTTCGGTTCATTCCAACCAATGTCAGAATAATAATTTCCAAACGATTTGTGCAACTCCATGGAGTTTTTTACTGAAAATCACACTGTTCACGGAAAATCACAAGTTCATTCCTAACGGACAGTCATGATACTAAAAAATTCATAGTTGGCAAATTTAAGCACGGCTTTCTTGTTCCACTGTGTTTTTGCATGTAATTTTGGATAGTATTTTGGGGGTTATTCTTCCATGCTACTATTCTGAATGATGTCTGAAACTTTATATCGCTTGCACTTCTTGTGTTTAATGCCTCCATAAGATGAATCACTTAACTTGGAAGTGTAAAACCTTTTAACATCCATGAAGGTAAGGAGCCTGTGGAGAGGTAAAGAGAGCCAGCTTACACTGAAAGTCATGTATGGCTGGTATGGGAAGGAAAAACGACTGCAAGGCTCCCTGAACAGACAGACAAGCATCTGCACTGGTCCAGGTAATGTGGAAAATCCTGAGCGTCACCACTAACCACTTCCTCTGCTTCCTGTACTGAAGAGGATTCAGAGACAGAGAGGCACTGCGATTATACATCACCTGACCTGCATACTGATGAACACTGGGACCGCCAAACAATCACACCGAAAAGAAACCATAAAGGTCTGTGCTCGTATTTGCCTTCAGAAGTTAAAATGACAGCTAAAACCAATAATTCACAATGCCCTAATGCATTTCATGAAAACTCACTTCATTTGCCCACATCATGCTGTGCAACCAGCTGCTTCCTGTGGGCAGGGTTAAAAGACAACATACTGTACCCCATGCAACAATGCAATCAACTTATTTCAGTGGCCAAGGAAATATAAATCCAGCCCTCCAGCCTCTGGGGAAGCAGTGAAGGTTAATTTATTCAAAGATCCCACTACTCATTTCTATTTCATTAAATGCAACTAATGAATCTTTGGTTTGCGCCTAATCAGCTTTACTCTTTCACAGCTCCACAGATCCTTCCAGCAAGACTACGGCCAGCGCCACATGTCAGACAGACACAGCCGAGCTATGATCGCTTCCAGCAGACATACAACAGAACAGACAGACAAGGAGTTATAGAGAAGTGACAAACCAACTGGATAGAAAATGATAAGACGAAACAGCAGAAGAGAGGAAGATTTGGCAGTGAGATTACACTCCTGACTCATCTGATGAGTTACTTATGCAACACTGGGAAGACACTGTACTTTTTGGCTTCATGCTCATACCTTGGAAAAGAAACTGACATGCAATGCAGAAAAAGACTTTCTGATTAAATGTTTTAATCTAGGTGGAAACCTTTTAATTATAAAACAAAAGACTTTACTGAGTCCTGCTTGAAGGAACTACTTAAGAAAAAGGCATAGTGTCGACATTTTATGTAAAACTAGGCTGTATGCTTTGTTTCTATATGAAATACCAGGAAATGCCAACTTTGAACAATCATAATACTGTAAATATGCACATATTACACTAACATCACAAATCGAAGATTTTTTATTGCAACAACAAATGATGATGATGAACCATGATGATGATGATGAAAAAAAAATAAGATGAGGAAGAGTACAAGACGAAAACGAAGACATAGAAGATGATGGTGAAGATGATAAAGATGGAAAAAAACTATGAAAAGGATGAAAAAATGACCAAGATGAAGAAGAAAAATGAGAACGGCGAAGAGGAGAAGTATACAAGAAGAATGTTAAGGCAGAAGAAAAGTATGATAACAGCGAAGAAGTGGACGAAAAAAAAGACAAAAGAGGATGAGGAGCACAAGAAAAAAAGACAAGACAGATGAAAAAAAATAACAAAAAACTGAAGGAAGAAGACAATGAAAAATAAGACAAGGCAAGAAAGGCGACGAATGGAGAAGAAGATTTTTTTTTTAAAGGTATGCGTCCTCAGTTTTTAATGTCATTTGATATCATAAGCTATGTTCTGTTTATGGAACAGATTTCAGATGCAATCAAGATTTAAGGAGAACTATTATACAGCAATCTTCACCCCTGAGCGAGGCAATGTGCCACAAATCCCAAGCACTGGCTCCATATATATACATTACATATTTTAATCTGAGAGTCAGCGCTGGAGCTTATCCCTCCACACACTGCAGAGAGGAACCACAGTCCTCTGGCTGATCACAATCCTCCATAGCAAAGAGAAATACACCTCGATAAATTGATATGACAAGCATGAAAGTTTAATTTCTACAACAATGATACGGCTGATAAGATACAGGCCCACGCTGAGCACTTCTCATCATGATAAAGGTTGCATATGGCCAAAGAGGTACAGAAGCCTCAGAAAAACATCATGAAAGGTGCACTTTTCGTATATGCTTTTTACTGTTGTGAGGCAGTTGTGAGAGAACGATTATTAGTTACTTTCAAATAAAAAAACTATTTTATTGATGGCATTGACAAGAGTTAGGTTTTACAGTACAGCTCAAATGTTTAGAGATCTGAAACAAATCCGAAGATAAACTGTCGTGCATCTCAGAGCAACATACAACAATGTTTACTAAATGAATCTGCGTTTATGAACAAATCGTTCAAGTAAATGATTCAATTACCCATCCATTAAGACATTGATTTGCTTTGTTTCTGAATGAATCAGCCACTTTAAGCGAATCAGTGGAATGAAAGATACAAAGACTCACTCACTACAACAGTGTATATACATTCATGCCACCTCTGAGCTGCATTTAACAGTCCGTGTAAAACAAACAAACAAACAAACAAACAAACCCTTCAGATGCAGATTCTGTGCTGTTTGAGCAGTGCAAAGATGGGTTTTGTTTATTTAACTGAATTTATTCATTAAATGTAAATATTAAGTAAAAGATGACACTGAATGCGTCAGAAATTTTTTCAGAAATTCAATTAACTTCAAAACCATTAGTAGTTTGTAGTCAAATGGAGCAGAAGAGCTAGAGTCTGAGATGTGTTTGAGCTAAGAGGAGGATGGGAAATTTCAAAGGGAGCAATGATTCCCAAAGCCAGCACTCTGATATCCAAGAAATAAATAAAGACGAGGGCTAAAGTAGGACACTAAACCTCAAGACAACATCTCGAGCTCCATCAGGACCAGACTGAGAGATGAAGGGATGGAGAGGTCAGGCGAAGCGGAGCCCACATGTGATTATTTGTTCCTGACATATAACAACAATTTCCTGCATCACGCACAACCTTTCTGCAAATTCTCCCAAGATACACCTACAAATGAGAAACACAACAACGGAATACAGATGAACTCGCTGAATCAGTCGGCCCTGAGAGAACTCTGTGGCACCATCATGAATGGGAATGTTTGAATATTTTGGAATAACATCGCTGAAGGTGAAGCCTGGCACATCTGCCAATTACCAGCGGTGAAGAAAACAAACAAAAGCCCAAAACAAACAGCACATTCAGTGCTTCGCTTCCAGTGTTCCCTTAAGACCTATGGATCATGTTTTCATTCACTGAGCTGGGGTTTCAACAAACCAACTCTGACTCTGCGGTAGACGATGGAGGGTAAATTGAATCATCACGCTAATATGACCCAAGGCTATAAACTAACAGAAACCTCCATGAGCCAGCAGATGGAAAACAGAGCATGAAGAAGATGTTGAGTCATAGAGAACCATTCCATTCTATTCAACCAACTTTACTGGATTTACAACCATCACAATTCAACAAAACTTCACCAAGAATGCAGAAGACTAAGCTCCTCAAAAAGGACAAATTGAACAAGGATCCATTTTCAGGTCTTTCCATCTGAGTGGTCCAGATCCGGAAGCCTGCTTGTTAATTAGAGGACCATTATTTCCTGTAGAGCACATTTATTCCCTCAGACTCTCACAGAGAAGAAATGCGCATCTAATGAAGAGTGACGGTAACGTTGGGCCATATGATTACCGTCGGATGACGTTCTGATCTCAGTTTCTGGCAATTCACTTCTTTTTGCTTCACAAACAAACTTGGGTATGGATAAAAAAAATAAATACATCAGTGAGTGAAAATATACCACCAATAATCTCTGGCCAGTGGTCCCACTTGAAAGCCTCTCTTGAGACCCCAGCAGACAAGCCTTTCAGACAGAGGAAACATTGAGGGTGCTGAAACCTGGTACTAAATGGGCCCCTGTGCTGAATTATGAAGGACCAGTGTATTGATAAGTGCTGATGTTAACAGTTCTGCAGAGATTAGAAAATACATACATGCATCTCCTTAGTTGCCATCTGTTTCATATGAAATAATACTCAGGCCTATTTCATTAAATATTTATTTCAGAATACAAAAAGTACAGATAAGAATACCATTAAAGTACCGTATCAATAAGCAGTAAAAACCGCTAAAACCTTAACAATACCCATCCCATAAAGGTCACACAGGCCATTAAGACCATTAAAACCTTTTAGCCAGCAACCCCCATTATTCTTAATGTTTTGATGTGTACGGCTTACAAAAATGTAGCTAATACGGTCTTTATAAGCTTTCCATTGAATAACAGCGCTCTGTCGTCGATGCTTGAGGCTTAGGTCTTTATAATATTATATAGTTTGTCAAGATTAAATTTGTCCCGTTTCATTTAATCTATTCATTAATATTGACAAGTGCAAACAAGCGGAGTTCAGGACACCCGAAATTTGTAGTCATTCAGAAGCATTGTGAGGGCGAGAACTTCACTACATTTCTCCAAATCTTCTTATCATAGTGTGTGGTAACAGCTGGGCTGGGGTTTGCAGATTTCTCTTCAGTAGGCAATGCTAGAAAGGTTAATCCTTGTTAAATTACAACAAATCCGCCAACACAGTCGATGCTCCCTCAAGAACAGACTGAAGAACACAATCACAACTTCCATCATCCTAGAGTCAATGCACCATATTCAGTCACAGATGCACTCTGCTCTTTCAGATGCACTTATGCTATTGAATATGTGTGCAATTTTGCATAATTATTCTATATCAGACATAGACATTACCTTGTCAGATCAGGGGAGGAATTAATTAAAATGAGGCTTATAAAATAGATTTTTTTCAACTATGCATTCAAAGCTATTGTAAAATGGGCAAAATATCCACACATCGGTAATTCAATATTAATGCATTATTTTGCTCTCAACACCAAAATTCTAAAGTTTGGGATTTAAAAACTTTTTTTTTTTTTTTTTTTTTTAAGAAGTCTCTTATGCTTAACCTTACGGCTGCATTTATTCAATCAAAAATATAGTAAAACAGTAATACTGTAAAATATCATTAGAATTGAATTGAGCATTTTTAAATGATAAAATGTAATTCATACGCTGAATTCTCAACATCGGTGTCACATGATCCTTCAGAAAATGTAATATGCTGATTCGCTGCTCAAGAAACATTTCTGATTAGAATTGTTGAAAAAGGCTTTGCTGCTTCATATTTCTGTGGAAAATGTGATGATTTTTTTCAAGGGTTCTTTGATGACTAGAAATGTTAAAATCAGTGAACAGCGTTTAAAAAAATATATAAATCTTTTGCAAGAAGCATATTTGTAACTTTTTAATAAAAGTAATTTTTTTAAAAGGTAGTGTATTAAATGGTAGTGTGAGTTTTACGGATTAGCTTTTCCCTCATATGATGCTAATAAAAGCAAGCATCAGTAGACAGTCACCGAGGGAAATAAACACCCACCAAATGCATTAGTAAATAAATGAAAATGAACATGTGACATGACTCAGAAAAGAGTATTACATTGAGTACACAAAGCATATTGTATCTCTGTGATGGATGCCTTAAGAGGAAATAAATACAGCATTAAAATATAGTGCACGAGGGGCAGTCTGACTTTTTAATATTTTTTTATTTTATTGATTTCCCCAGCGCTGGTTCTGAGACTTCAGGATCCAGTCCACAGGCATGCACAGTGCCAGGTACACAAACAAATCAGCTTTCTATTTAGGGAAATTAATCCTCAGCCCATGTCATGGAATATTATTTAACTCCTGACAATAAACCACATCTATGTCAGGACTCTGCCATTAGAGTTCATTACAAAACCAGAAATGAAAATGCCTGCCAATCTGCCTGGTAAAGGCATGTCAGATGGATGGCCAGATCTGTGGGATATAAATAAATCATATAAAACTCACAGCCTATTATGCACATCAACACCACAGGTGGTTTAAAGCATTAAGTTTCGGCTAAATTATAGAAATCAAGGGAAAGGTTTTAAACTGGACCATCGGTTTTATAATAGAAGTCTATTACTCTCTCATTGTGGACTACTGAAGAAGAACAACCATGTTTTTCCACACAAACCTTGGAAGAGAGGCAGCAAGTTCTGCTAGGTTTCACATGTTTCCAACTGGGTCCAATTAGAGTATGTTTCTCTTTTAGTTTAAGAGCCAAAAGCGCAATGGCCTGATTCAGAAAAGATTACTCAATTTGAAGGTAAAGCCAATGGACAAAAGTCTGCTCTGGGCCCTGGAGCCTGTTGTGACAAAAGAAGGAAACGGTAGCAGTTGGCCTCAGTAGCAACAATGAGGCAAATCTAGAATAATTAGAAGTGACAAAAATCCTGTAAAAATAGAAGATGCCACGGAAAGTCTGTCAGGTTAACAGGAAATGTGTTTAATGAAATGCTGCCTAACCCTTCACCTTCTGTTCTGTAGACGCATCGTGATGACACTCGTTTCATGCAATCTTGGTGGGGCGCTTTGAGTCAAGTCACAGAAAATTATAGCAAAAAGACAAATAAGTGTTGCAACAGGAACATTTGGAGTGTAAAGCTGCAAAGACAGCAGCATCCAAAGAGTTTAGACTCATCAGCCAGAAAGGCATTAAAGAAGAGTCAAAACGTTTTATTTCTTTTTTGAGCATTATCTAATTTGACGCACTGAGGTTTGTTAATGTCATAAATTACGAGATGAGAAAGAAATCGAAAAGTATTACAAATGCCATTGTTATGAAATGTGCTTGGCAATTGGCACGAGGAGAATGATCACATTTATGTTAACGGTGATTATAATCTAAATGCAACAGCAGCGAAAACTCAAGTACCAAATATAAAGAGCTTGAATCAGTTTGGAATCAGATCTCCAGAATAAAAAGTGTTTGTAGGAAGGTTTTGATTGGCCAAACGCATGCAAAACATCGGCTATCCAGCATTTTTAAAACGCTGCTGTGTAAAAATATTGAATCCAGATCATGGAAAGCAGCGATAATAATGGCATTTACCTGTTCTCTGCAGTGTTGATAATATATAACACTACAAGTGACTACCGTTTTTCATGCTCTTTCAATCACGTAAATTATTTGTTCAAATTCCAGCTACATTATCACAAAAACCCACGACACACAACAAAAACAGCTGTCACTGTCGGCCAATGCGAGAAATAGTTTTTCTAGGAACCACCCTGCTGGCTAGGTCCTAGAGCTACGTGGTGTAAAACAGCGTAATGTACTCGGAAATGATATATGAGATTAACGATGAAATGTGGAATAATGAAAGATGAGTGAGAACAGTCAAGAACAAATGGAGATGAGGTAGAACCTGTCATTAACATCCTGAATGTGAGCTTAGTTGTTCACAGTTTCTGAGCAACATAACGGGTCTCATTAATACAGAATTCAACTGATGTCTTACATAACATGAAGCGGTTTAGCACGGATGCCAGATATATCAGTCATCTGTTATAAATAAGCTGATCTTTTGTTTTGCAATCGTTCTAGTTCACATTATAAAGAGAAAAATAATGACAAATTAAAACAGCTACCATTTTTGAATGATTTAATTCACTGGAATGTGCACAAATACACTTCTATTTATTACATTAATTATATTATTATTATATTAACATTGATTCTCAAATGTTTGTGCAAAAATAACTATACTGTGATAGTCTGACTCATATTGTGATGTAAGATTTGGGTCATACGTCCCACTCCTACAAGAGTTATAAGAAGACTTTTGAGTTTGGTCATCACAAAGAAAAGCACACAGTGTGGCATCCGTGAAACAACACAAATGCACTTGGCTCCTTTCTTCTCTCAGCCAAACAGAACGGCTTTACTTCTTTAACATTCAGGAGACTGGACCTTAAATGAACAGTGGACCGAAATCCCTTTTCTCAATCTGGCTGCACTGCTGTGAGCTAATGAAGGTTTGGCTTCGTGCCTATATGTGACAGATGGTGAAAGACCTTTTTAAGTGTGCCCGAGGGACTTTTTAAACATTACAATCCACGCGGACTAATAGATGCATGGTATATCCCTTAAATCTGACAGGGAGTCTTATACTTTTGGGCAAATATGTCAACTTTTGCACATAATAGGTGATGCAAACCAGTTTGTAGCCAAAGTCTAGATTCTCCTGCATTGCTGCTGTGTTGAGTGACTCAATTTTTGGCAAAAACAATACATGCATAGCAAGCCAACGTTCCTCAAAACTGAAGCCTTCAATTAATTTGATGCACTAGAAAAAGAAAAAAAAAGTTTGAAAAAAAAAAACAACAGCTTGGGGCAAAAAAACTGATTATGAAAACTGTTTCATACCAACAGTTAAAGTGATTATTTTGTTACTAGACAAATTTTTATTTCTACACTCGGTAGTCGAGGTTCAACTCACGGGGACAGAATCCACGGTGTGAGCAACAGAGAGAAGTTGCTGCAACAAGCTGAATCCGATCCATTAACATGACAACCACAGGTTCCCCTGTCGCCCCGCTATTAATTATCTGGCCTTACAAGAAGATTAGGACACAAACAGAAAACAACACCGCGAGACTCGGCCATGCCTCGCCAGTATAATTACCCGTCCAAAGTAAACAGAGCAGGAAGACTAATGCGCATGGCACGGGTCAGTGTCGCTCGAGTACTGACATGGCCTGCTCGTTTCCTTCCCCATTCTTCTCTTTCTTCGGTGTGAGGAGTGGGTAAGTGTGTGTGGCCGGGGATGGACGTCCAACCCAGAAACAATCTCCGATCTGCTGCTGTCTGTCTCGTAGACCCCTCCCACGGTTTCCAGGCTGATGAGAACGAAGGAAATATCTTTAAGGGCTTCGCCGCTCACCACTATTAAATTTTAATCCCTCAAAGTGAGCTAAAGCAAACATTTGACTGGAGGCAGAGAGATTGATGTGGAGCTGTCATTGCTTCTGCAGTTTATATTCACAGTCTGCTAGCGCTTGAAGTCGCCCACACGTACACGCAAGAGAAACGCCTGAAGGTCATCTGCCTCCCCACCAATACGCAAACTGTGAGATCGGTGGTTCAGAGGTTATTTGTTGCATTCTGGTAACTGCAGGACAGTGAGCACATGATGATTGTGAAATAAAGAAACAAACAACTAATGATATCCCAGAGACTAGGTCATGTTCACATCATTGTTTCCTGAAACACTGCAACACTACCGAGTCGACAGCAGCATGGCAAAAGAAATGATATTGCAATAGAGTTGGGAGGAATTGCAGTCTGAAATGAATAAGGGAACATATAAAACCGTGAAGTAATGCAAAGTCAACACATCTATGTTAGTCGTCTTCATTGTACACAATGCAAAAACAAATCTAGCTTCTTCACAGTATGCGGTAACTTTTGCTTGGCGTGGTAATGAAAAATGATGGCAATAATGCCTGCTTATATGAGGCAATTACTGTATAAATATTGTATTGAATGTTGCGAGGAAGTAAAGGCTAATAAAAATAACAAAATAAAGGAAAACAGAATAAAATGACAAATTAAGTTTAAGGTGTAATGGCATCTACTAAAGCATAAAATCTGTGTTTTTGAACACATAAAAGATACAGTATTGATTGGTCTATGACAAGTGGCAGCCATGAAGAAGCAAACCACAAGCCATTTCTCTGAAACAAGGATTGCTCTGTGTACTAAATGCAAGACTCAAACCACAAATTAAGGTTTTATTGAATCCTCCAGAAGTCTGTATATAATATAAAAAAAAAAAAAAAACCTTCTAGAACTTTGAACTGCAGAGTACGATCATTAATAAACAAACTTTTTTTTAGAAGCATGGTAAGCAGATGTTATTATGACAATACAGGCTACTAAGCCAAGGAAGAATACAGCAGCTATTCTGACAATCTCTCCACACACACACACACACACACACACACACACACACACACACACACACACACACACACACACACACAAGGATTACAATAGCAAGAAGCTCACAGGCATCTAGTGAGCAACAATTCCCGACTAGACAGAAAGAACTGAATTGATTGAGGCACTCGAAACCACAGGCATTTTGTTCAGCATCCACAAGGCATCCCAACCTACACAGCAGGCGAAAAGAAAAATGGATCTGTCAATGACACAGCTAATGACACCCCAGAGATATGAGCAATGTCAATCCCACAGGAGCCTGAGAAAAAAAAATGTTTACCCTTACTTTCACCTCCAAGTCTTGCCATTTTAAACTGGCTCGATTACAATTTTCTCATTAAAGGAAAAACGTGGCTTATTTATGTTAATGTCCCACTCCTAAAACGCATAATTACAGTGTCCATTACTGACCAACTGTTACCCAACCATGATGGAAAATGGTGTAGTGTGCAACGGATCCATCTAGTTAAGAACTAATCAGACTGAAGTGTATATTTGAGTCAGTATATTTAATGCACTCCCTGATTCGCTTAGCCTTAAAGAGAAAAAAATAAACAACATCTTTATACTGCTGTAATTGTGCCTCCAGCAATCTACGATTGCTTTTTAAAAAATGTTATCTACTGCGACTGGCTAAGTACTGGCAGAAAGATCACTCAAGGAATAGATATGATAGGTACGGCGTACACATGTGTAACAGACAAGAGGCTTCATTCAGATAGCGCTAGACTGAAGTTTTCCTCACTAGTTTAGCATTCACACACACACACACAAGAGAGAGAAAACCTGACTGGGTTCACTAAGCATTTCTCTACGTGACGTTTTCATCAGCATTCTCACCCTTACTCCGATCTGACAGCCCCACCAGCTCCAGGGGTGACATCAGCCCCAGACATCTGTCAGTGAGAGCTGGCGACATTCGTCAAAGAACAGCGCCGTAATTCAACCATCCCATGATAAATCACTGCGTTTAGGCCAAATAACAAACAATGACTTCACAGGATTGGATTTTTAGGATTAAATTTACACGTAAGTGTGACATGCTCTCATATAATCGACAGAACATTATTTATTTAGGATGAGGAGCTTTATCGAAAACTAAATAACTAAAGAACTCTTTCCAGTTGAATTGGATTGGCTCGACTAGACATTCATGGGCAAAGATGCTTCAAAATAAGCAGAAGCCGGGGAAAGCTGACTGGGTTAGCAATGCTTTGTAAATCAATATAGAGTTCCACTGTTTGATTTCTCTCCTGGTGAAGTCAGGCAATTATAAAGTACATTTTAAAGAAAAGAATAGACCAATAATAATATTAAAGTATTCCAAAGTGCACTGGCACCCAAACTAACTTCAAACTTACTTCAGGGACAAAAGCATTAACACAGAAGCTGAGTGTTTGTGAAACTCGTAAAGGCGGTCTTGGGATTCAGTCTTTTTCTCTGACTTTTAATTACATAAGGAACAAACCCTTTGGCCAAGGGCACAGAAAGTCTCGCTGGGGAAGGTATTTTAGACACAGCTTCACGTACAAGATGAATGTGTTGTGGATGCTGAGGATCAGCTGGTGGTGATTCCTGGAAGCCAGCCCAGGTCTGTCTTAATGCAGTGTCGCTTCACTGAGCAAGCTAACACTCGCAGAGAAGAGGAACAGATTTCGCAGGGCATATGGGGCATTGCCAGGATTCAAATAATCAGACCGTCGGAGATGCCTCTCTTACCTGTAGTAAACAATTAACCTAACTTTTCCTTCCTGCTCAATGACAATGGCACAGAACGAGGGGCAGCAAGAGAGAAAGTGTATGGGCGAAGTGAGAGCGCGAGAGTTTTAAAAATTGATTAAAGTTGGTGTGCTGACGTGTTTCTGCTTTTCAGTCGCATCACGCGGTTTCCTCTTCACTGACCTTCCCCTGACCTTCCTACCTTCCCTGGCTGAGTGTATGGAGGAGACGGACCGCCTGCTGTAAACAAACACACAAATAACTGCAAGAACAGGAGAAAAGTATCTCTAGGAAGAGGAAGATCTCATGAGTATACGTGACTATAGATATACACAGGAGCAGATCTCAGTACTTTAAAATACTTGAATCAGCTTGTGGACCTGCAAATCTTTCACAGACTGAAAATTAATCCAGATGAAGCAGGATGTGGTTACCAGACTGAGCTAAAGTCCATATCGAATAAATAAACTTTTGAAGTCTTTATGTACTTCCTTAATTGGTGCAAATTATTCCTCAAAAAATAAAAACATTCCTCAATTCTCCTAACAGACTGTATAAAATCTTCAGAAATACATTACATAAAAAATAAAGCATTTTATGTTGACTAATAAAAACAGTTGCCATTACTGCCACTTCCAGGGTCTTCTGATTGGTCCACTGTTTTGGAACTGACATTGACGAGCGACACTGCATCTAAAAATTTTAATTCTTTTAACTGGAGCATCTTAATAATGTGGTACTCATTGCTAAATATGTGAGACGTGGGTGCAACGGTCAAACGTCCATCTTGTGCAAGTTTACACAGAAATTCTATGGAAAAGTAGCTCAAATTAATGGAAAAAACACTTTCTGTGTGAATAACCCCTAAGAATTTCACAGATCTGTTCATGTGACAAAGACAGACGAATGTAAAGAAATCCACACTTTTTAATCAAATAAGAGCACAGTTGTGTCATTCGTGCCCTTAATGTTGACTCAGGTGAAATTCTATCTTCTAGCCAACAAGGCACTCGAAGGCTAAGAAGCATGAGTGTGCTGTCCACTGTCAAAAGCTACCTACAATGTCAAAACAGCTGTGACGTTCTCCTTCCAGGCCCTGAAATATTAGGCCATAAAGCTGTGCACCATTATAAACCTGTACCCATCTGCTGATTTGTGGATCCAATTACTTTCTTTCTGTAATGGCTATGTTCACTGCCATGATATTCAGTCAATCGCTGGCAGCTCCTCAGTTTCCTGCTCGTCACTGACTTCAGCGGTCACCGTTTTGGACCATGCCCCAAGAAAAGCACTTGTCATGCACCTTCAACTCCCAGATGACAATTCACAGGAAACGAAAGAGGTGAGTCATTTTGTCATTATCTCTAGAACGCCATTGACATTCCACATTTCTAGAAGAGGGGCTGCTTACACCTGCAGTGGATTCGGTTGAGTGGCCCTCGGTGATGTAACCCAGATGTATGCTGAATCCCCCTGTCAACACGGCCATGTGGGTACAGGGGCGCAGGGGAGCCAGCTGACAGGTGCTGACAGATGGATTATCTTCAGGGCCAGCGGTGGTCCTGGCTTCTGCGAGAGCTGAACTGGCAGGCCAGAGTAAACCAATCACAGCCGCTGCGCATCCAAACACCAGGTGTGTCCCCTCCGAAACCCTCCGAAACCCTGGCGCTGCCACCTTCTTCCTGCTGGTGTGAAGTTACTGACTCTGAATAGCCAAACATTCACATATGAGAGCAGGCTGGCTGTTTTAAGTCTCTTCCTTCTTTTATCACTTCGAGAAGGTCCAAGAAAATACTGTGAGCTGGAGTCTATTTTTTTTGACCAAAATGAAAATCCAATTAATTAAACTTTATAAGAGACCGATGTTCATAGTATGCAAATCCCATTCCTAAATTATATTAGACATCATCTAAAGATGATTGTACTTAATGTGAGGGAGAGATGTTTTCGGGTTATTCTGTATCCTCAAAAGGTTTCTAGAACTGCATCAATGAAGCTATGATAAACAACCATTCTGGTACCATTGTTTTGATACTCTGCCTGAGTGTGTTAGTAATTTGGTACATAAACAGGGATGAATAATGAATAAGGTGAACTTTTGTCAAATTATTAAGGGAGCAACCAATTCTTTGGGACATTAGAAACTAGGGGTGGCACGGTTCGCTGAAAAAAACCCATACCGTTTGGTTCACCACACAAGGTTTGGATGGATGCGCATTCTGGATTCCCAGACATTGTAACAACAGCGATGAGGAAAAAACAAAATGGGACAAACCATTCACTCTTGATCAATGTGAACGACTTACGCTGGAATATGAGCAGTCATTTATTCTGTCATCAACCAGGTGCTGAAAGATCAGATGAGTCCTGAACAGCACACGTTAATAGGTATTTAAACTAAACTCATTTAAGCTTTGTCAGTAGAACTTTAATAAAGAATTATCTTTAATTTATTTAGTCCAATATGCCAATGCTGTTTTACATTTGATTATTCAATTTCTGTACCTAAAAACTTATGCTAGACCTTGTCTTTTGCTGTTGCTTGTAGTTGGATAGAATATTATTCTTTTTTAATTAGAAAGTATTGTTTTTCCATAAACATAGCACATACCGAACTGTACCGAAAACAGTGACTCTAAAACCGCGAAACAAACTGAACCATGAAAAAGTTGTACCGTGCCACCCCTATTAGAAATTGAATGAGTACTGATTACACCTGGTTCACCTCTAAAGGTCTCGTGAACTTGACAAACCAATACACAAACTGCTCAGTATCAAATGAAAACAATTTAATTCCGTAAAATTTCCACGGTGAATGAACTAAAGAGCTTAACTCGCTAAATAAACAGAATTTGGTTTGGAAATTGGCAGATTTGTAGCACTGTGGAGCATCAAGGTTGAGAAAAGGTCAAATCAAACAAAACGATCTCGAGCTGTAAACCAAGGCTGACCTCACTTATGCAAAGAGAGATTTAATGGGTCATCTCCACAGCAGGCAGTCCTACGGTAAAAATAGAGATCACAATAAAGTCAGTGATGAAACCAGAGGTAAATCAACCCACCTTGTGATATGTCATCTTTTAATGTGCAAAACCAATGCAGAGGTTAAAAACACTGCCCAAAAAATGTTCTATTAGGATCTTGTTTTAACTGTGTGGAGGCTGGTTAGTGGCAATGTCAAACTAGTAACAGCCTTTCCTTTGACCCCTGACCTCAAATCATACACTGAGCCGTTCATTCATTCTTCAAATTGTAGGTTGCATTTGAGCTTTTTTAGAAGTGTTTAGATTCCTAATGAAAGGAGGTGGTCTACGGTAAATGGTTTGTGTGTTCATGCAAAACACGCAAAAATAGCAGCTGATGAACTCCAACCCAAAACCACGTTGAAGGTGGAAAATCACTGAGTCAGAACTGGAGTAAACTAGACTCTCTGTTCCAAACTGAAAACAGGAAAACAAACAAACATACACACAAAAAAAAAAACGAATAAAAGAAAACACAGTTCTTCAGAGTTCAATGAAACAAGGGCACGAGGTGAAGAAAGGTTCTTTACTTGAGGCTGTGCACATATCGGAGTTACCTAGTGACTCGGGCTTAAATGAAAAAAAAGCAATTTCAGTGCAGATTACAGTATTAGATGAAAAATAGGAGGAACATGTGAAATTTTTCCATTATCTACAATGAGCTAGCGGCTGCATCTCGGCACGTTCTCAGGGGCCCAAGTAAACACAGACACATTTGAGAGATGTAGTACCATGCATCTTCTGGATGATCCATCATGGTATATTCCGTGCTGCTTCCAATTGTTTTGCCTGGCAGCACAGGGAAGGAAGAAGAAAAAATAGCAAAGTAACAACAAAAAAACTCAGGTTCGCTTTATCTCTCACACTGTTGTGTGTTACTGTATATTACTAGTGCCTCAGAAAAAGAGCTCACCATTTTGGCTCTGTCATCTCAGCAGAGACCCGGCAACAGTGCATGGCGGCCCTTAAAGCCACCGATCTGCTCCATCACAGACTGGGAGGTGGACCGAGGCTTAGTGCTTCTCCAGTGGCTGCGTTTGGTCCTCGGTGAACCAGCATGCTCTGCTGCCAGAGCTCAGCCAGAATAACATCAAGTGGCTAAATTAGACAGCCACAGAAACACGACATGTTGCTCCTGTTTGTGAACCGCAAGGTTAAATTAGACGCCTCCTGTGTTCCAGAAGATGGTTGTCAATAATGAACAGTAAGCTTGTTCTTCTGGTCTCAGTAACTTCTGCACTTCTGCCAGATTCAAGGCCATTATTTATCGCTGAAAGGGGAGAGAGGACTCCTCTCGCCCATTATGCTGGTTTCCTTAAATTTGAAGCGATAAGACCTTGTTAGTAGCTGGGGGTTTGAGCTGAATCTTCTTGCTTTCTATCACACTTCCACTTCAGAACACATTTGAGTGAGAGGAGCTGCTGTCACGGACACTTGAACCTGAACCTCCTCCTAGCTTGAAAGCCCAGCAGGCTGTTTGTTTTATTTTTATATAGAGAGATATTTTTGACTGACCGCCTGAAAGATCAGTGCAGTACTTCACAAATTCACACGCATCCAATCTCAGCAAAAGAGAGATTTTGAAGTGAAACCAGGGGCTCTGCTATAATAGATGTTGGAAATATGTATCTTTAATACTGAATATAACATAACTTGCGTGTAACTTGAATCGAATACTGATTTGTCAACTGCATTAATATATTCAATCTGTGAAGGATTTGGGCTTTTTCAAACCAATAACTAT
The DNA here is from genome assembly GCF_023724105.1 of Carassius gibelio. Lineage (NCBI taxonomy): Eukaryota > Metazoa > Chordata > Actinopteri > Cypriniformes > Cyprinidae > Carassius > Carassius gibelio. The sequence continues at coordinate 17,463,974 of NC_068409.1, read as the reverse complement.
TCATAACCGGTCTTTACCATTCACTAAAAGAAACGGCTAATAAGAGTAATGATTTGTGCAGTGCATTACACATTATAGCACATATCAACTTATTTTGTTACATCACATCCATAGAATGCTAACTCAGATTCGCAATTTAAAAGTGGTGCAGGAAACACTGTGACAGTATACAAATGCACTAGCATTAAGAAACAGATTTAGCATGAATTAATTGTTGAACAATTAAAATGTGTTGGGACAGAATGTTTAGCATTAGCAGATGGAGAGAGACCCAACCGCCTTGTTGTGCGCTGGCACGTCTGAGAAGAGAGAGCCAAACACATACGCAGAGGACCTCATAAACAACAAGGCATTAGGAAATGAGATAGCACTTTTATGGATTTCATTTAAACAAATATTCAGGATAAGATTTTGTGCACAGTAAAAAAGTGGCCTGTTTAACACCATACAAACCTGATCCAACTTATATTTATATACACGGTTTTATTTTTAAGCTGAAACGGTCTAATAGAGTAAATATTTACAACTAGGTTCTCATTATGCACTTGGTTTGTTGTAAAGAAAGGAAAAATAGACTAAATAAAAACAGCACTGATAACGGTTACCCAGCAGGTCTCAGTGCAATGTGGCTCTTCATTATCCAACACTGAGGAGCATTTGTTTGCAGCGTCAATTATCAGGTACACCGTTCCTTAGCACTGAATACCACAGCTTTTAATTAGCAAAGCACAGAAAGACGCAGATCTGTGCAAACTGCTGGAGCGACTGCCATGTGGAGAGCCGGGAGAGTACTACAAACTCAATTATGGCAAAATACTGCACATGCATTGAAATGAGGTTGGGAGAACACATGAAAAGCCTTGCAAGCCTAAATAAGACTGAGCACAAGACACATTTCACGCATGAAGAGAACACGGGTATGAAATGAGTGACATCCAGGGCAGAAAGATAATCAGGAAATAATAAATCAAACTGTTTTCAATTATCAAGCATCTTTGAAAATGGTAAATCCTGAAGTTCCTGTTTTGCTTGGAAAGCAATGTGATTATGCATTTACAATATGATTATGTATTCTCAATAAGATTATGTATTTGCGCAACTGCAGTCAATTACACGTAACAATAATTCTGACCATCTGGATTTATTATTCACACTGACAGTGATTGTTTTGTTGGAGAAAGGCAGGTCACTGTACTGTCAATTGCTGGTAGGCGTCTGGATGGCCCAGAGTTACTGGTGGGGTTAGCAACTGGCCATAGCATTTGAAAATATAATGTCATTGATGTCATTTTATTTTGACAAGTCATCGGTTTCTGGAGGGGAAGGCACTTGCATATAAACCTGGCAGTAGTGAATAATGCATGATATCATGAACAAGATGAATGATTATCAATGCATGAATCAAACTCGCTCAGAATGCTGACAATTTCTGACACGCCTTTTCATGCATCATTTTTTTCATCATATCACTATGTGGGCAGAGACAAATTATACAGAAGAGTGAATGAAACCGCTCGCAGCGATGACTTCTGAGTGTTGCATCTACAAGATCTCACAGGAGACGGATCACGTGAGCGCCATTGTCTTTGCTCCTATTGGTAGTTGCCACATCATTTGGCATAATACTTTAACGTTTCTCAACTCTGTTGTTGTTGCAGATCATGTCATTAATAATAAATAACTTAAAAACAGCTAGACAAAAATGAACTTTTAAATGCTCTATTGACCACACATCTTCAAGGCAAATTCACAGAGCACATCCAGGAATATAGTAACCTCCAGTTAAAACTGAAAGGCATACACTGGTTGGACAAAGCAACACGTTTCCCAGTACACTCTTTAAATCACTTTACAGTTTCTACAATACAACTGTTTTATTTTCTCTTAACATTGAAACTACTCTGAGAGCCTTGTACATTAATCTACTCTATTCTAGTCTATTAGAATTTCAATCTATTGGACAAGGACTTGTGGCTTTTTAATCACAGATGTTGAACTCATTCTGCAACCGAAACAATCACAACTAGTGTAGTACTTTAGAGTTTATGAGATTTATTCGATGCTAGATTGTTTTTTACTTATTGTCTACTGTGAGATCTTTGGATTATGTATTTTTCTGTGCATTAAATCCTCTTGGCCACTCTTATGGGACTGAATCAAACCACATATATCTTCTTCTATATAAAAAAGCAATTTCTTGCTTCATTTTACGTAAGTAACCTCTGTCACAAATGCATTTTACACTTCTTCAGTGCCGCCCTCCCCCTTTTTTTCATTTTGATTCTTCTGCTTTCACCAAAGCCCAGAGACTATCCATTATGTGTAATTTAAATGGCCACTCCCAATCCACCAAAAGAACTGTGTGTGAGAAAGTTCATGGCTGTCACAGAGCAATAAGAGGCTTTTTCCATCACACTTGAGGTTGGGATGAGTATAGTTTTCCTCAAGACAAATGCCAGACGCCTTTCACAGTAAATAGCATGAGGAGGTAAAGAAAACGGACTTCTTAAATAATATTAGTATATTTTCCACTCACAATATATTCACACGAACCCTTGATTGATGCATTCATTTTTTTATTTTTTTTTTATTATGCAAATGAGCCACTGCTGTTTTATTGAGTAAAAAGATGACAATAGTTTCTATTCTCCTTTCGCTGACAATGAAGAATTCACCATGCAATCAGAAAAGGACACCTAAAGGACACAAGCTTCTTAATAAATCACATGTAAACGTTACGCTTAAAGTTCTCTGTTATAATGATTTCAAATACACAGGTGCATGTACACTTTATACTATTTAAGACTTTCTGCCAAATAATTACAGTATATAACACTGTAATATAACACTTCTTATATTCAAGTTATACTTTGCTAACAACTTAGCCTAATTAACATCAAGTAACAACGAGCAATATAGTTAAATCTTATTAATTAACACATATTCAACATTCTAACATACTGGAAATTAATGCAAACTAGAAATATGAATAACTAATTATTACAATTATAGTGGATGCTGTAACAATAAGTTCATGACACCTAATGCATTAACTGCTATTAATGTAGTGAACTGTATTAAAGTGTCACCCAGTACTGAGTATCTGAATAAGTAAAGCTTCTTTATTCTCAGTCTGTTTTCTTTCTTTCTCACTATACAGGTCCACTTGATCAATTTGAACTATCATTGATCTTGCCAGCACCTTTACAGCTCCTAAGATTTGAGTCATGCTTTGTAATATTGAAACTGACAGCATGCCTTATGTATTCTGAGCTCTACAGTGGAATGATTCCTTACAAGTCAGGTAATAAATGACACTAGTCAGCAAGCTTCAAGCCAAAATATTTTTATACGGCAGTTCACTCCAGTGGACATGTGGATTGGGTTTCCACTTCCCACTGGAATGGCTTGATGCATTACAAGAGCATGTGGCAAGATGTTGCAAGAACGCAGGAACACAGGCGAGCAAATACAGTTAATTGCGATGTCATTATAATCTCATTATAACAGTTGTTTTAATCACAGGAGCTGTCAATGACTGCGCTGGACATCTATGGCTGTGTCTCAATCTCAGTCAGCTGCCTACCTAAACAACATCTTTGGGGTGAACTCGCGCCTGTGAATCTCACATTCGCTGCGCGCGCCCGTGTTGTCTTTGTAAACAGCGCACTAGAGTATTCAGACACAGCCGATATTTAACGGCGAAACATCGCGAATATGTGTATTCAAAGTGAAGCGCAATGGTTTTTCAGTCACTAAAGTGATTCGCGAGGAAACCCCTATGCGCTCCGTATGTAATGCTGATTCTTATCGGAGTTTTCATTCATTTTTGTTCTGTCCGTAACGTCCGTTCTTCACGGGCGGCTCCCTATTCTGTACTGTAGACCTCGTACACGGGACTGACCACATTTAATGTCTCTAATCTATCAAATTAAGTTAAACTGAAGACAGCGTACCTGTGTACTGCACAAGGAACATCGTCCGGAGGATTCGGTTCAAAAAGACGCCAGTTAAAGTCCAGTAGGGCTCTGAAAGTGGACGTTATTCCGCGCTAGGAGCTTTGCTGCTGGTGTCTGTGGGTCCGCTGCGTTTATAACTGCTTTAAAGTGAGCAGACCACAGCGAGAGAGAGAGAGAGAGAGAGAGAGAGAGAGAGGAGGATCCACAGTCACGCTCAACATAACAACTACACTATCCACGACGCGACAGAACTAGCACGCTGTCTTTCTAAATAAATCTGAACGCCAGCGACGTCGATCACGCGCACGATTGACCGTTATTGACGGTTATTGGCGGTTGGCCGATTCAAAAAATAAATAGCTTCATCACGGTCAGTGAGTGAAATAACTGAAATATGACTATTGAGGCTTTAAAACGTGGACAAGTTGTTACTGTACAGATTAATGTCTATAAGGTTTCCATTATGTTTTTTTTTTATGTTTTTGTTTTTATGTAAGTTCTGCTAAAATAATAATTAGCCTACTTCTTGATATGTCTTCGAATTATTTAATATTTATTTAGGCTATTTAAATGCAAGCAATAACTTCGTATTAGCTTACAAAACTAACTGTGTGACAATAATAATAATAATAACATTATTATTATTATTATTATTTCTAGTTTCCGTGGTAATCTTTAGTATTTTGTCGGTATATGATAAGGGATCCTCTACACGTTTCTATGTAACTGCAAAGTGCTCATATATTGCTTATGTGAGGCTGTGTGCCAGTAGAGGGAGCAGAGCAACAGTTAAACTTAAGGATAATTACCATATAAACTACAACAGGCTCTACACTAAACCCCAATGCCTCTTAAATAATGCACAAGTATGGGCCATTCATTGCAGTGGACAAGAACACTGCTAAAGTAATCTGCGGTTCAGGCAGAACAAATACATATTCAAGTCATTTCAATATCTAGGGACATCATGACAGAATTTTAACTACGCCTTCATATTTGACCTGATAAAAAAAAAAGAATTATATATATATATATATATATATATATATATATATATATATATATATATATATATATATATATATATATATATATATATAATTATTATTTATTTTTTTGGAAGTAACATTAAAATGGCGTTCAACCACAAAAGAAATGTTGGTGACCAGAACATATGAACCGAATAACACTGAGCTACTGTTCTTACGTGTGATTTTCAATTTTCTCAGAACAGTTTGAGTGCAGCGATGTGTTATTAGCAGCACAAATGACTGTCAGCATGCAGTCATCCAGGGAAGATTAACCCTTGTGCATTTGTGTTCTTTTCAGGGGTTTTTTTATGCAAAATGCAGAAATAATGCAAAAAGTATAATTAGGTCCAGAAGTATGTATTTTTATTAGAATTGTATTAAAACACAAAAACACTCATTATTACCTAGAATATGTAGCAATGTAATAAGATGAATTTTCCAGTAAAAATCCTCACTCTATACAAATCATCACTGCAAGTTTAAACCTCTAAATGAATGAAATGTTTGGTAGTTCTGTAGGTTTAAAAATAAAAATCTGTGAAAGTAGAAAAATAATAATAATGTATAATACTTATAAGGCGGCTTTTTTTGACACTAACATTTTCATCCTCTAAGGACGTGTAACTTTTATTAAATTAATATACAAGGGTTAATTAAATAATGCTTTGGCTTGCCAGAATCCCATGAACTAAAACACCTCCATGTTTAAAACTGGATAAAAGGTGTTAATTATCAGACCTAAAAGCTCTGTCAATTCTTCGTCATCAGTTAGGAACCTAGGTGTGCTATTTGACAGCAATCTTTCTTTAGACACGTTTCTAGCATTTGTGAAACTGCATTTTTCCATCTCAAAAATATATCTAAATTACGGCCTATGCTCTCAATGTCAAATGCAGAAATGTTAATCCATGCATTTATGACTTCAAGGTTAGACTATTGTAATGCTTTATTGGGTGGTTGTTCTGCACGCTTGGTAAACAAATTACAGCTAGTCCAAAATGCAGCAGCAAGAGTTCTTACTAGAACCAGGAAGTATGACCATATTAGCCCGGTCCTGTCATCACTGCACTGGCTCCCTATCAAACATCGTATAGATTTGCTTATTACTTATAAAGCCCTGAATGGTTTAGCACCTCAGTATTTGAATGAGCTCCTTTTACTTAAGAAACCAAATCTTGACCCTTCAGTGTTATCTAACTTTAGACCAGTTTCTCATCTGCCTTTTCTGTCAAAGGTTTTGGAAAAAGTTGTTTTTATACAGTTACAAGCCTTTATGCAGAAAAATTCTGTCCTCGAAAAATTTCAGTCTGGTTTTAGATCACGTCACAGTACCGAGTCTGCACTGCTAAGAGTACATAATGATATTGCCTTGTCTGTGGATGCCGGGAGTCCTGCTGTGTTAGTGCTTTTGGACCTCACAGCAGCGTTCGATACGGTGGACCATGCAGTCCTCCTCTCTCGTCTTGAGCATTGTGTGGGCATTCGAGGTTTGGCACTTCAATGGTTTAGCTCCTATTTAGCAGATAGGAGCTTCTCTGTTATGATTGGTGAATGCTCCTCGTCGGCTGCTCCTCTTTCTTGTGGGGTACCCCAGGGTTCAATTCTTGGCCCAATCTTGTTTTCTTTATATATGTTGCCGTTAGGGAGTATTATAGGAAAGCACAATCTATCCTTTCACTGTTATGCTGATGACTTGCAGATTTATTTGCCTTTAAAACCGAATGATAATGTCTCACTAGACTCCCTACTTAGTTGTATCGATGATATTAGGATGTGGTTGTCACAAAATTTTCTTAGTTTAAATAATGAAAAAACGGAGTGTATCATCTTCGGCAACCCAAACGGTTCAGCGGTGACTTTGGGGGCTTTGGCTCCATACCTTAAGCCTGCTGTCAGAAATTTAGGGGTTACTTTTGATTGCGACATGAAATTTGACAAGCAAATCAGCAATATTGTCAAAATGAGTTTTTTTCAGCTTCGTCTTCTAGCTAAAGTTAAGCCTTTTCTTAATAGGCATGATCTAGAAAAGGTGATTCATGCTTTTATTAGTTCGAGGTTGGATTATTGTAATGCTCTCTATGTAGGTTTAAGTCAAGGCTCTATTGCACGACTTCAACTTGTGCAAAATGCTGCCGCTCGGTTTTTAACAAATACACCTAAGCGTGTACACATTACTCCTGTCCTCTATTCCTTACACTGGCTTCCAGTACAGTTTAGAATAGATTTTAAGATTTTGTTGTTCGTTTTTAAGGCTCTAAATGGCCGAGCACCGGAGTACATAAGTGAGATTTTAACCCTGCGTGAGCACAGCCGGTCGTTACGGTCTTCAAATCAACTGGTTTTAGAAGTCCCAAGGTCAAAGTACAAGCGTTGGGGTGATCAGGCGTTTGCAGTTGCTGCCCCAAGACTTTGGAACAAGTTACCCCCTGATATCCGTACAACTGCAGATGAAACTCTTTTTAGGTCTAAACTTAAAACCCACCTGTTTAGGATGGCTTTTAATACATAGTAGTGGTGACACAATTTCCCTCTTGCTGTTTTCTTTTTTTGTTATATGTATTTATTGTATGATATGATGTTTATTGTATTCTATGATGTGAAGCACTTTGGATACCTGACAGTTGTTGTAAAGCGCTATACAAATAAATGTTGATTGATTGGTTGATTGATTTTACATTATACTCCTCTACGTCTGCTACGTCCTCAAAACTCAGGCAATTTGATAATACCTAGAATATCAAAATCAACTGCGGGCGGCAGATCCTTTTCCTATTTGGCGCCTAAACTCTGGAATAACCTACCTAACATTGTTCGGGAGGCAGACACACTCTGTCATTGTCTCTTTATACTGGCTAACACATAACATACGGACACATTTCTAGTATTCAAATCCGTTAAAGGATTTTTAGGCTGCATTAATTAGGTAAACAGGAACCGGGAACACTTCACATAACAAACGATGTACTTGCTGCGTCATTAGAAGAATGGCATCTACGCTAATATTAGTCTGTTTCTCTCTTATTCCGAGGTCACCGTAGCCACCAGATCCAGTCTGTGTCCAGATCAGAGGGTCACTGCAGTCGCCCGGATCCAGTACATATCCAGACCAGATGGTGGATCAGCCCCAGATACAGATCCCCTGTAAAGACCTTGTCTCAGAGGACCACCAGCACAAGACCACAGGAAACAGATGATTCTTCTGCACAATCTGACTTTGCTGCAGTCTGGAATTGAACTACTGGTTTCGTCTGGTCAGAGGAGAACTGGCCCCCCAACTGAGCCTGGTTTCTCCCAAGGTTTTTTCTTCATTCTGTCACCTCTGGCTTGCTTAGTTGTGTACACTTCATTTACAGCGTTATCGTCGACTTGATTGCACAGATACTATTTAAACTGAACTGAGCTGGATCATGACATCACTGAATTCAATGATGAACTGCCTTTAACTGAAAATTGAGTGTTTACTATTGTCCTTTTGCATTATTGACACACTATTTTTCTATTTAATACTGTAAAGCTGCTTCGACACAATCTGTATTGTTAAAAGCACTGTATAAATAAAGGGAAAAATACATAAAAATATTTACAGCTCACTATCTTCATAGCTGGGGATACTTCCAGAGCTAAGAACATTTAACAGATGTCTTAACACATTCAGGAGGAATTAACAGTTCTCCCGTGCGTCAAGGTTAGGAGAGCAAGGCAGACCGGTGTTGTGAGCACAGGATTTGACATTACAACGGTCTCATAAAAGCATGATAAGAGTGTGGGTGGAAACCGCAGCCTGCTACAGCTGCTGTGTTTTTATATCAAACCTGATGAACGCTGCTCACCAACATCATCAGGGGGAAAAGAAAGAATCAAGGCTTTATAGAATTGGTGTGCATTAGCATACTGAAGCAAATTCAAGAATTTAGATGGTGGGGCTGAAATATCTACAGTAGATCAAGTGTACTGCTCAGGAGTCTATTTATATTCTTAGATGTTAGATGGAAATATAATTAGCTTGTTTTGGCACACCGCCCCTCGTGTATCCTGATACAAAGTCGACTTAGTCCCTCGGCTTTCCTGGACATCAACACTGGCCATGGTTTTTGGCACGAGCCGCTTTCCTTTGGAATTCTTTTGATGTGCATGGATGCAAACATTGGCATGTTCATTACAAACTGTTTATTTGACCATTCTTAACAATTAGCTCTGAATATCCCAAAGCCAAAGGGAATACAAACAGCTGTCAAGATGATTTTTCAGAGGTAAAACGAGCCTTTTTGTGTTTTCGGCACTCGTTTTAAACAGTTTTCATGCAATTAGGGAAATAAATGTAGCATGCCGCTGTTTTGGTGGCGTAGAAATATTCCAAAGCTGCGCCTGAATCATTTGTGCTGCGAGGCAATTACATATCACAGCATCAAAGTGACACATTAAAAGCACTGGAAGCGTGGACTTTGATATGTTACTATAATATGTTATTAAGCTTAAGTGAAAAACAATGGTTCTTTAAAGACAGGGTTCCACGTAAGAGCTTTCTTGCATGTCACGGCTCTTATCTGTATATTAGCCCAATAAGAGCAATCAAAGTCTGTCTGAGCAGTGCACTTTCCTTTCATTTACTCTAATCGAACAGACGGTTTCCCTCAAATTTCAGTGTACTACATCACATAATATACAGCCAACAGGTACAATTAACACTAGTAATATGCTAGTATCTTGCTTTTCTGTTTAAATTCAGACTTTAGGAAAGGGCCAGCAGAGACCTAACCATGTTGCCCCATTTCCATCTCTATCTCGATTCCCTATCATCTATGTGGTGCTAATAGAGCTGCAGGTGTTTGACAGAAAATTCACCTTTACAAAGGTGAGCTATATCTCTCATGGATGGCAGCGATGCCCCTGGCTGGAGCAGCTTGCCTTTAGCTGAAAAACAGCAAATACAGTAAGCATTTTCATCCCAATTCTACACAATAATACAACTTTGTGTGACACAGATGTTTTTGGTTGATCTTTGGAAGGGTCCTGTTAGTCACACATATGGTGTTCATGTTTTAATAAGTTGAACACAATAAAAACAGGCCAACGTTTCTCAAGGCAGCATCTAATAAATTCTCTCACCTCACAGAGAATGATTAAAAGCTGCTCGGAGCTCTTATTAATTCATGCCAAGTTGAGGGACTGATTCTACTTCTTTTTTTCCCCCCGATTTCAAAAGTTTTCTTCCACAGAAAAAAAAAAAAAAAAAGGATTAATATTTCATTAGATGGGAGCAAAATACCTAGAATGCAACACTTTTGAATGGAAGTGTAATTATAGAAAGATATGTGACTCAAGTAAAACCAGGCAATTTGTGGTTACAAAAAAATTAGATTTAGAGAACTGTTAGCATTAACATACATTTTCTCTTTTCAAATATTCTTAATGAGGTGCATCAAAATAAATCTTTCGTATACATGGATTAATTGGTTTTATATCATCATAATATCAGCCAATCAAGTCGGCATGAATTGCCTTTGCAACCCATTTCTCAGGATTTTTAATATGAAAAAGTGTCGGCAAGAGATCTATCCATCAAGAGGATTTATCCATCCATTGATTAGAAGGTGTAACATTTTAAGGTTAACAATATCCAAAATAAGTAAAAGAAAGCCATCCATTGCTTTACATTATATGATATCTTCCTTTCACTGGGAAAAAATAATTGGGGGGGGGGGGGGGTTAATCTGCTGTATTAATAATAATAATTAAAAAATATAAATGAAAAAAAAAAAATTCTAAAGCTTCCATTACTGGGTCACGAAAGCAATTAAAATCCCAAGAGCTAAACTGGAATTCTGCCCATCATTTGGCCTATAGCCTAAATATAAATCCTGAAGGCCTTGAACATCAGACAAAGAGAGAATTTCAACTATGTTCAGAGCAATTCACTGCATAGAAATCATCAAATACAGGCAATCAGGCATTCATGTAGCTCCAACAGTGGAGCGTGGCGCTACAAACACCAAGGTCATGGGTTCGATTCCCAGCGAATGCATGAACTGATGCAATCAAGTTGGATAAAAGTTTCTGTCAAAGAAAAATGTAAAGCAAAAAATAATTAAATAAACTGGCAGCTGAATTCATCAGGTTCTTTAAAGCAGTTAAAAAATGTCTTATTGTTTTCACGTACATTTTTTAGATGTGGCCTGTTCAGCAACACTAATGACACCGTAATCTTCAGGGATCTCAAATGAATCCTGATGATATTTTTCCACAACTGCCAAAAGCAGGATTTTTTTTTTTTTTTTTTTCAAAAATATGTTATAATTTTGGGAGGCAGAGCTGCAGTTTTATGCCATTTGGTGTTTTGGACATTTTAAAACCAGGAAGATTCAGCTCACATTCCAAGAGGCAAATTAAAATTGTTATTATTATTGTTTATTTTTTGCAATGACGCTTTAAGTGGAACAGTAAAGACGATTTTTACCTGTAACTGTGGTTTTTGATGCCTACCTTTGATGCCAAAATAGCATATCAAGGAACACAAAATGAATACCTGTTGCTCCTGATGATATATTGAGAAATGATCAGTCTGTGCAAGAAACAAATCATTATTTACAGCATTATTACCTGTAATCCAGCTCCTCAGGCAAACGGTCTGGAGTGATATTCGGATCACAAACAAGTCATTCTTCTGAACAGGTCCTTTTAGTGAACTAGTTGAGGTCAGAGTTCGCAGCTCAAGCAGTACAGAACCAGTTTATTAAAGGATTGTACAGATTTGCCCAAGGCTCTGGATTACAGGTAATAATGTTGTACAGAAGTTTCTTGCACAGGTCAATCATTTCTCTTCATAAGACCTCATTATATCGTCAGGAGCCACGAGTATTCATTTGGTCTCCTTTAATATACTTTGTTAATCTCAAAACAGGTAGTCATTGACTTTGATTTTATAAATCACCAAGGCTCAGAGTTTTGGCTAAAACCCTTCTTTACAGTTCAGCCGAAGAAGAAAAAAGAAAAAAGAAAAAAGAAAATAACTCACCTACCACCTATCTGGATGACCGAAGTATGAGTAAATGAACAGCAAATGTTCATTTTAGGTTGAACTATAATTTTTATACAGAGGCAAAGAAACACTAAATTAAAAGCAGGGATTCAATCATGCATAACCATGCTTGTGTTATTTTACAAAGACCGTTCGATGAGATCTCCCGATCCATTAAGGACTGATTCCAGCCAACACGAGTCCTGCAACTCTTCACACAAAACCAATAAACTAGGTGTAAAGTTGAACTCTCCAGTCTCTGGCATCTCCATCATTTAAGTTTGAGGCAATAGCAAAACGGGCCATTTATAAGAAAGGGCAACTGAGATTTGTGAGAGAGGAAACTGTGCTGTGTGCATTCGGCTTACAGTCAATCTCACTGAATTCCTAATATATTAGTCTAAAAGACAAAGTTCTTTCTAAGTTGCCAGAACCATTCGTACTGGCACTGAGGTGGAACAGTGTGAATTACTCCGACCGGGATCCTATTGTACTTACCTGGATTTCCCTGAAAACAAATGGTTGTACAATAGTGTTCTATGAGTCCTCTTTCACTTGAAAAATCACTACAAGTGTGGTTAAAAGATATTTTTACTCCCAAAATGAATATAAGAGAATAGAGAGAGAATGAGAAGTGGAGAAAATAAATGTCACAAATCAGCTTAAAATGTGTGCCACCTGCATGAGCACAAGCACTCAGCTTGTCAAACATATGTGCACAAAACACAAGGCCAAGTTTCTGAAGCATGTGCACATTTCCACAAGCTTACCAAACCTGTATTTTGTTACAAAGATTGTCAAAAATAATTGTATGTATGACCTTTGGCCACCTGAAGAAGCTACACCGCTGTTCAAAAGTTTGGGGTCTTGGTTTTAAGATCATTAGAGGTCTCTTGTGCTTATTATTTTGCTCAAAAACAAAGCAATATTGTGAAATATTATTGCAATTTAAAATAGCAGTTTTTAAATTTGAGTATATGTAATAAAAATCATTTATTCCTGGAATCAAAGCTGAATTTTCAGCTTAATTACTCCTTGTTTCATGATCCTTCAGAAATCATTCTAATATCCTGTTAAAAATGAAATAATAATAATATTTATTAATAAATATTAATAAATAAATATTATATATATATAGAAATCATCATTGATGTCAGGAACAGTTGTGATGCTTCATATTTTTGTGGAAACCATTTCTTTTTTTTTTTTTTTAGGAAGTATAAATAGAAAAATAGAAAGTACAAATTAAATCTTTTGAAACCTTATAAAATGTCATCACTGTGAAATCTGATGAACTTAATGCATCAATGCTGAAAATATTTCTTTAAAAAAAACACTGATCACAAACTTTTGAATAGTAGCGTAATTGTAGATAAATACATGGCCCAGATCAAATAATCAGCCAAAATAATGCAATTTTTAATAATGCCAGAACAGAGCCAGACTGCACAAATAAATACTTAGCTGTTGGTTAATAATATACATCAGCGCACATCAGTAGAAAAAGAAAAGAAGTTGTTGTTGAACATTCTAATGAAATACTACTACCACAACCTTTTATCAAGAACTGGGAGGTTCACAATATGTGCATTAAATACAATTCTGATTTCACATTGACCTTAATATGCATCAGCCAGTGCTGTCAGTTCTCTATTTGTGACCGGCCTTCAGTAAAGTTGGCATTACCTTATAAGAGAGCAGAAAAGTGAAGTCAAGTCTGTTGCTGTGCGCTGAGCCAGATAAGGTGAACGTGGAAGAAAAGCTCCAGTGTGAACGAGGCAATCTGCCCCCATACAGCTGCAGTGTGTGACGGGCCGGACCCCAGCCAGCCGACCGGCTCGGCCCACACAGAGCTCATCTTCCACACGCCTTCCAGAAATTAAAGCCTTTGGTTCCCTCACAGTCGCCCGGCTCAATCCTCCTGTCAGGATCTGATTTCTAACACTCACTCCGCTGTGCGATTGAAGACCTGTCTGTCAGGTTGAATGTCAGATGTCAAAACCAAGCTAAGATGGCTTTGAAAGCATCTAGCATTAAAAATACAACTAAACGAGTCACTTTAACGAGCACAAAGCTTTCATCTCACAGAAAAAGCTCAAAAATTGAGAGTTCGGATAGGGTTTACGCAAGAGATTGAACAGAATGGCCATCTGGCATTTCATACAGAAACCCTGCTTTCGTGGTTTATCCTCCAAAAAGCAGCAGTTCTCCACTGGCATAAACATTTGGGCTATTTATACGCTCTAATATCAGACTAAACCCTATACTTTCCTCTTGGCTCGCAAACACTGTGTCGGCCTCACCTTACAAGCTTCATCTCTCACAACTTAACAATAAAAGGTCTGAAATCTAAACTTCCCGTCCTTTAGAAAGCGCAAACAAGAAGAGAAAAGCAAAGGCACACATTTCCACCTGTTCATGGCAGAATAAATGCCAAAGAACTGGTGAAGAAAGCTCTTATTATTGAGAAGCAGCCTCTCGTGGGGACACTGACAGCCTTATCAGGTGTGCAGCAGAGATCTAGCCAACAAATGCTTTCTCTGCCGTGAGATCTAGACTCTGTCTGTGAATGAGAAGCTTAAAGGGTCTCTGACGGTACATCGAGCAGACAGAAGCATGCATATCAACTCACCTACAGCTCGAGCAGATCTGTAGTCCTTGAACATCATGTGTTCAATCTCCCGGTGACGGCACCCTGTTAAGAAGACAATACAGGCTTAGCAACGTTTGGACGTTAAGAGGACTGAGGTATCTCTATGAAACAGTCTTGTGAGCATAGAACCACAGATGGCTTTCCATCAGCACAGTACACGTCTCGGAGAAGGCAATCTTAATTCAGCAAAAAACAAACATCCTAATAAATCCAAAACATCCATAATGCACAGCAGTTTAGTAGTCAAAGTCACCTGGGATCATCCGATTCAAGAACAGCCAGAGTCCAAAATTAACTGTTTACTTCAGCTCCGATAGCAGGTGAGCTGAGTTTATTTACCAGGCATAAATATTTCTTCCCAGGCCTGAAACCCAGGCATTTTGCATTTTTATTAAAAATGTTTTTTTTGTCCTTCATGACAATAGAATTATCTAGCTGCCGCTTCTTGCATATTTGTGGCAGTGACCCACTGTGTGACTCCTAGTCTCAGTCTTCCAGCAAAACAGCACCCGTCATAAAAACTGTGAAGATTAGAATTTTGTATCTTATATTTTTGCTTCAGTAGCTTAATGTGAGGGACATTGCACAATATGTGTTGCTAAATGGTGTTCTTTTAGCATCCTGGACTGGATTTACAAAATCAAATGATTTATTAAAATTATTCTTAAGTGCGATTTCTTTTTTCTAAAAGGTCAATAATGTTTTGTATTCCCTAAAACATTTAAGAATATTCTAAACTTGCTTTTTAAAGGGTTAGTTCACTAACCTATCGACAGAGCAAAATGACGGTAAGTGTGTTGAGTCATACAATCAGACAACACAAAGCCTGTCATTTTATCTTAACAAGAGATGTTCTAAAGAAAAGAAAACAGACTTTTTTTCAGTAAATGCACTTGGAAACATCTTAGAATTTATCTTTAGAGGATTTTTGTGAATCTGGCCCCCTGATGATAAATTCTGTACAGAAGTAAATAGTTGTAAGGCACATAAAACCAAGGAGGTTTTTTCTGTAGATGATCTATGTATTCAAATTAAACAAACAACTTCCACAAATGTCAGATTTAAACCATATAATATTGCAGTTCGTCTGTAAGCTAAAGGCTAACTAACTTGCTGAAGGCTTGACGAGTGTAAATTCCAACCTGTTCTACATTTACATTTTTCAAACTATGAAATAAAATGCATAAAGGACAGACGATATGAATGAACATTATGCATCTTTGTGTTTCAAAACTGCAATCGCATATCTAGGTTTCATTCAGATCTATAAATGAAATGTCAGAAACCATGAGTGCCGTCTTTCATCACTTTGGTCTGTGAATGCTTTGATTCACAGATTCATAGAGAGAGCAGCGTTCTGGAAACATATCATATTATGAAATCAAGAGCCAGCCAATAACGCAATCAAAAAACAACCTGGTCTAGACAGGAATGATTGTTTTGTGCAGTGACTGGTCTCATGTACTTTGGTCAGTACAGAAGAGAGTTTCAAATAGCAGTAAATCCAAGATCCACCTGTCATTTCCTCTTTGACCCTATGGCCACAACATGGTAATGAACTCTAACCTCTTGACATCTGTCCAAGTCACCATTTGCCCCCAATCTCTGGCTGGCCAGACCTAAATCACACTGCTTTTATTAGAAATGTCCAGCTTGAACTGAACAAACAGCACCACAAAAACAAAAAATAACAGAAAACAGATGAGACCGTGTAAATGGAATAATAAATAAACAGGTTGCAGCACATATTCAACTGCAAGTTTAAAAATATGCAAGACATGTTGATACAATAATAATGTGTTTAAAGAAAAGAATAAGGAAAAAGGAATAAAAAGATCATTGCAACAATACCAGTACAATATATATATAGTGTGAATGTGATAATATTCTTAGATATTCCTTCCTATGACAAGGAGCTACAAGAAATTACTTCTAATTTATTGAGTAACCAATACAGATTTTATGTGTAATGTGGGACTTAAAACACAAAACCTTGAAAGTCCAAATGCATTTTGGGCTTGTTTATGATTATCTCTCCCAGATGCTCATTAAAAAAAGATGCAATTTTACAGCTGTCCTAAATTAAACATTGTTATAATTCATCAATAGTAGATCACAGCAATAAACTTGTAGGACGTGCCACCACGCAATAATGCAATCATTTGTTTCATTACATCATAGCCTTCTGAAGTGTAATAATCATAAGGGCATATTGCAATTCTTGTTCTTTCATCGCATAATGTAAGACTTCTTAAAATGATAATTAAGACTGCTATAACAGTTAAAATATTTAAGACTGGTGAACTTTTTATGGGTTATCAAAAAATGTAGGGCAAAGACTGTTGATTGGATGTTGAGATGTGGAGGCAGATAAACATGAGCTTGCACTGGTGGGTTTAAGCAGACTAAATAATTGGAGAAGTCCTACATGACAAAATGGCCATATACATAATGTAAAGTTTCAGGACTGACAACTGCATTTAAATATGGCAGTTTTGTGTATGTACAGAATGAACCTCACTCCTGAAATTGCAATTACTTAAACCGATTAATCGGTTTGCCATATTTATCGGCACCGATAACTATACAAACAATCGTTTTTTTTTAAATATACAAAAAATATATATTATAAAAAATGTGTTGACTAGATGCTGCATGTTAGCAGACAGAGAGGACACTAAGATGGTTAAAACAGCATGACAAATACATGCAAATTCAACCCAAATGTTTGATTTCAAGATTATGTTACCATCTTTTTGGTACTAGGCAACACAAGCTGCGTCAGATTCGACCGATCACAGGTCGAGATTAAGGAGAGATGACAGACAAGACCATTTTGCTCAACAGATCCTGAGCTTACTGAAAAATATTTGATCTAATAAAATGTGCTCCATTTACAGTAGGGTAGCTAAGGTGTAGAAAATTTCCAGTAAATTTCCCTAGTACTTGTGATCGCGAAATCAAAAGTGAAAGTGAACAGCGAGTGCTCATTCAAAAGCTATTTAAATTCCCTGCAAATTAAATAAATATGTATTATTATTTTATACAAATGTTGTCCAATAGAGTCTTTTTTACTGTTAAACACTTCAAATGCCTTAAAATGCATCAGAATAACTCGTAAACCAGGATTACGTGATCACAAATGGACATCACAGGTTCCATTTATTAACTGGTGTACCATTCACGAAGTGTGTAAAAAAGCCATTTGGAATACGCTGACTGTGTGAGAAAAAAAAGTGAAGATTAAACATATGCATGGATGAATTGCTCACAGCAAGATCTAAAATATGCATTTAGACAAGTAGATAGGGCACATTTCCATGCCAGGAAAAAGTATTGCTAATTAAATCTTTAAAGAATGATAATCAGTGAACAGAGCCGCTAACCTTACATTCCCATTCGTAGTGGCTAAGTGGAGTGGAATTCTAGTTAAAATTGCTTACAGCACCTTTATCAGTGCTCTAATAAATCTGTGCCTTTGATCTTGTGCCATAAACGCAGCAAGTGAAGTCAAGTGTCTAAAACAAACGGGTCTGGTTCAGTCTTTAGTCTGAGGTTGAGCCTGGAGGGAGAGGAACGTGATTGGTTGCAGCAGTCATAACTGACAGAAAAACGTTAGCAAAAAATCCTTCCTCGTGATGAACACCACTATATAATGTCTATTCCTCAAACTCGACTGTAGCTTGCAGGGCTGTTAGCAACGTGTTTGAACTTATGAGGCATATAAGACTGCATTTTGGCAAAATGGACATTAAAAATGCATTTGAATTCATCCGAGGTTAGATTTCAGTCAGTGGCCCAGTGAAAATGATTCAGTAATGGCACTGGCCAGCATGAAACAGACATCATCTTGCCTCCTAGCAAGCAGAAGATACATCTCAAATGAGGGTATATTTAGTCAACAAGATTGGAAGTGCCAAGAAATGAGACAACATATACATGCCTCTTGACCCACCTTCAATGCTACTGCATTGGGAAAAGAATAAATACTCAATCTAATAAATCATTTCCAATGCCATTTACTTGTGGAACAGATGCTGTAAGCGTATTTCATGACTATGCTTTCTAAAAGTTGTGTCTAGGTAGACAGCTCAGCAGGTTTTGAGACATCATTTAAGTCAAAGCGAGATTTTTATTAAAAACCAAATATCACCATACAGTAATTGAACACTGAAGGTATTTTCAACTTTCAAGTTGAAACACGGTCTGCTGATAAAGGCAAACATTAAACTAAAATACTCAAGGTTTAGATGAAACCCTACAAACCTATATGAGTTTTTTTCTGTGGCTAAACATAGAAGATATTTTGAAGTAACAAAACAGTTGTTGGTCCACACTGACCTCCATAATATGGAAGAAATAAAAACACTATGGAACCTGTTTGGTTACCAACATTCTAAAAAAAATATGCTTCATCAAAGCAGCATTATTTCAGAAAAGTAACGGGTACATTCAAATAAAAAAAAGAAAGAGATTATAGTAATGTATGGCTCAAGAGGAATGATACAATGATTACTTTTCTAAAATGAAACAAAGTATAAGACCAACAAATGTGGTGGAGCCTTCAAAATGAGACACCGCAACCATAGTTGACTGTAGGCAAGAGGAAGTTCCTGTACGTGATTTTTTTTAAAGGTCTATAAGATTTGTCAATGCACACATATAGTATATAATAGAAAAAAATACAGAAATTGTCTGCAATCTAAGTGTGCTTGATTCACGCACTAATAATTGTCATCTTGTTCATCATGTGACCCTGGAGCAAAAAACCAGTCTGAAGTCGCTTGGGTATATGTGTAACAATATCAAACAATACATTGTATAGGTCAAAATTATTTATTTTTCTTTTATGCCAAAAAATGATTAGGATATAAGTAGATATCATGTTCCATGAACATATTTTGTAAAACTCCTACTCTTAATATACCAAAACTAACATTTTTGATTAGTAATATGCATTGCTAAGAACTTCATTTGGAAAAGGTGATTTTCTCATATTTAGATTTTTTTGCACCCTTCCAGATATAAAAATAGTTGTATCTCAGCCAAATATTGTCTAATCCTAATAATCAATGGAAAGCTTATTTATTCAGCTTTCAGATCACGTACTGTATGAATCCAATTTCGGATAATTGACCCTTATGACTGGTTTTGTGGTCCATGGTCACATACTGTATGATGATGCACTGCTACACAAACACTTTCCCTTCCATTTTTAGAAGCAAGAAAATTGATTAGTTTAGTCTAAATAGATTGAAGTTTTATTTTTACCAGCAATACAGCTCATATGACAAGGGAACATCTCTACATGTAATGTTCAATAATTCACCAACCCAATGCAATACCAGTGAAGTGTAGCGATAAAATAATAATCTATTAAATCTATCACTTGAAAACATCTAAAAAGTGACAGCTGCTATCTTCAACTGAAAGCTCCTTCTCTGCAGTGCCAAGAGACAAAATGCAGAGAAGTTGAACTTTGGGCCAAATCTGTTAAATGTTCTTTCTCTCAGTGCTGTAGAAATCCTGGCTCTGGTGCTGAAAACAATCTCCTGTTCTCCACCAAGAGAGGCAAATTATCATACTACACATTCACGGTCTGAGCAGACACCATAAAATGTGGGCCAGACACACCAAATGTTGCATAAAGACCAACCCTCAAATGCCTGCTTGGTCTTCAGAACCGAAGAGAACAGACATATGAGGCTTTTACTGTAAAACTGGAAGCTTTTTCAGTGACTCTTCCTCTGTAATGTGAAGAAAGGAAAGCTTTTAGCCTCTCTCAAACATTCATTTCCAGAAAGTGTTGCTGGAAGTAATGTCTCCTAAGTGGTGCGTGCATTTGTGTTTTATGGGATAGGCTTACAATGGTATGAGAATGAATTAAGTGGCTTTCAAATGGCAAGCATCAGAAAGAACTGCAGGCTAAAATTAGTGAAAGAGTCATGTTTACAGTGGAATTCTGGGATTCTAAAGAATTGGTTCACCCAAGATTGAAGACGCTGTCATTATTTCCTCATTCTATAATGCCATTTCAAACCAGTTTAAATTTTCTTTCTTCCTTGGAACACAAAAGAGGGAGATTTTGAAGAATGGCCAAAGCACTGTTATCCATTCTGCAAAAGAATTCAATGCCAAAGGGCTATAAAGTTGCATAAAAGAAAACAAACAAAAAAGCTTGCATGCTATTCCAAGTCTTCTGATGCCACATGATGGCTTTCGCAGAAAAGCTTTCCCTTCAGAAAGCTACGCCACAGGGAAGATTATCAATAATGACTTAAAGACACAGTTCGCCAGTTTTGGGGAAAGTTACTTTGAAAATAAATGCAACACAATATTGTGTTGCACTACCTATTTATTTCTTATGGAAAGTATTGCCTTATATTAATTCTGAGGTACTTTTTGTCACCTGGGCTAGGTGTGCTTGATGATTTTTAAGAACAAAAAAACCCCCAAAAGTCATATGTGTCAAAACTACAAAGGCCCTTTCACACCAAAAGTGAAAAGTTGTTCCAAACCTGAATGTAATGTAATGCAATGGTTCTAATGGTAAACTGGCATGAATTAAGTACACAGTAAGATGTTTTGCATCTTACTGCAAAATAGACAGTGTTGTGAATTGTGAGGGCATCCCAGTAAATGGCACACACTTCTGACTTTTAATGTTAATAACACACAACTAATTCTTTAACTAGGAAAATAATCCAACTGCAAACAACCTTTAACAGAAGCCAGAGACAAGACACTGAAGATGAATGCAAAGAGGAGAAAATACTGTAGAGCACAGCATGCTGCGTGAAATATTGGAAGAAAATCCTATTCACTGAATCGGGAGTGAGGGGTTTATAAGAATTTATACATGTAGGGAAACTGACTCCTTTTCATCTTACCTTTATATGACGCATATTAATGTTGTATTTAAGCATAGCGCTGCTTTGATTATTGCAGTAAACAATGAAACGCTGTACTGCTGCTGCTCCATAAGCGCCACTTGCTGTCAGAAAGTGGTTTTGCAACTCATGCATCAAATTTTCAATGAGAAAACATGAAAAACTGCTCAGGCTACATGCAGCATCTTTGTTTGGCTTGTGATTAGAATGCAGTGGCTCTGAAATGCTTTCATGCATTCTGATTCACATAAAAACACAGTCACGGAAAAAACATCATAAACCATGAAACCGCCAGAATCCTAAAAATCTGACCAGCACTACCTATATAAGTTTCTTTCTTCTGTTGATCATAAAAGGAGATATTCTGATGAACTGTTGGTAACCAAACACTTGGGTCCACATACAATGTACTTGATGCAAATCTCAACACTTACAGGTTGCACATACACTTGGTTTTGCACTAATCAGTTGTTCCACAAGGTGACGACACTGGCTCAGGCCACTGTTTCAAAGTAGAAAATAAATACAGAACATCAGGAACAACATCAACAACAGAAGCCCACATTGACAAACGCTTAAATGAGAGAGTCATGAGATCTCACAACTTTATTTATCAGTCATAACTTATGGAAAAAGAAGCAGTGCAGACACTGGACAAAGATGATTCTTCGTAATGTGCATGTGTTAATGCACACTATCAAATGGAGTATACTTTGAAAGGCTATGGGTTTCTACAAGTACACTTTAAGCTTTAATAGGGTTGGGTATCGATTGGGTTTTATCCGATACCGGTGCCATTTCGATACTTTTAAAAC
Organism: Carassius gibelio; assembly: GCF_023724105.1. Lineage (NCBI taxonomy): Eukaryota > Metazoa > Chordata > Actinopteri > Cypriniformes > Cyprinidae > Carassius > Carassius gibelio. Next base: position 17,441,611 of record NC_068409.1, on the reverse strand, counting down.
GATACCGGTGCCTAAACCGATACTTCTATACAAATAAATAAATAAAATAGTCTAAAAAGGATAACATTAAAGAACATAATTTTTTTTTAAAAATAAATCCATAGCTTTCACACGCTCTTTGGATACTCTCCTTTCCCAAGCTTCCCTTACTCGAAGGCTAATAAATGTATTTTATGATCTGGGTCATTATTTAATACAAAACTACGCATAATGTTTCTACTGTATATCTGTCAATCTTTCTGATATTTAGTTAAGATGAGTGCTGTCCGTCACCGTCTTTAATCAGTTCTGTGAATGAGGGTATGCTCATTCTTTATAAAAGTAGCAACAATGTCATTTGTAACGTAAAAGAACAGTCTTAGGAACATTAGTACTTTCACTCCAAAAAATGGTTTTAAGCCAGTTATTTATATATTTTGCTGTAGTGTGTCAGTAGGAAATATCAGTTTACATGTCCAAACATTCATTTTGCCATTCATTTTAATAATAATTTAGTGAGATTGTTGAATGCATAAGCAGTCTGACAACAGACTGAATAAGACTAAGACCTTTGCACAGTAGTGTATGTATACAGAACGTATAATTAGATTAATTACACTTATTTAAATACACTTAAAGTATGCGTTTATATGTGTTAAGGGCTAAATTGTCGCTGGAGGAAACAGCTGTTGTGTGATGAGCGGTGAACAGAGAAAACTTTACAGTGGATAGCACTGAAATGAACCACCGAAATCAGTGAATACTGGTTCCATAGGTACAGGGGTGCCATATTAGCACTGGGTTTCGGTACCCAAGTCTTTAATTTTTGGGTGAACTATACCTTTATATTTCGATCTGTTCCTAAAAAGCTGTGTTTTAGAAGACCTGAGCATGAGTTATATTTATTAACACATTTGCAGCTTGAATGTCACTGTATATTTTGTTGTGGAAACCAGTTGCCAGGACATCCTTCAGACTACAGGACAGATTTTTCTGCATGCTTTTGGGAACATACGATCAGCACCTTTTTATTCCTGGGATTGGCATTGAGATGCCACAGATGGCAGAGATCAGGGACCTCCTCTGATGAACAGCGCCTTATCAGACAGAGACAACGGAGATGAGGAGATTACCAATCAGCCCATCTAACACCATTCATCTCCAGCAGATCCACAGCTACTGTGAAGATCGGAAAATCAACAAACCAACAGCTGAAATCAGAACAAAAACACATTCCATAATAGAATGCTTCATGTTCTGAATAAAAGTGCCCTATTCAAACATAACAAGGTGCAATTCTTTATATTGCATTTGAAAAAAAAAAACAATGAATGCTACGCCGGCAAAAAGTGCTTTGCCTCCAGAGCAAATCATTATAATGATGAGCATTATTTTAACAGAATTGGTGCATTTGTTACCATAGGAAACAACCCGCGGCTTGGCCTCTGATGTGAAAGTGCCTCCAAAATGGCCTTTTTATCTGCAGTTATTATCCTCATATGTCACTGTCATAGAAACAACACAGCACAGTGACAGAAAGGGCACGCGGCGTATCAGAATATTGTTTAGAGCGCCGATTATCACCTGCAATGTGCTTTCCAATTGTGTGGAAGAGAAGACGTCTCTAGAGACTGGCCTGATCTCAACACACTTACAGTTCAGAGACAACGTTCGGCTTTAAGTGAAAACTGGGGACTGGGATTATCATAACTCATTCCGGTTTGCATTTAAACTGCAGAAATAACCAGAGCCGCATCCTTTTCTAAAAATATCCACAAAGACTAAGACAAAAAGCAATGTAATTGTGCAAAAAGCTTGATGACAAAACACAAGGAAACGACTATAAAAATCATCGGGAGCTTTAAAGAATGTGATGCTCAGTCCGACCACAACCATAAAGTCAACACCATTTGTGCTGTTAAATGGGTTGGGTCTTGTGTTTCTATTAAAAGAACTAATATTAACCAATTAACATGAATACAAAACAGGACTGAAGAGCCACATGAAAGATGTTCAGCCTGCAGTAATATGACGCCTGAGACTACAGCAGTCATAAACGATAATGGTATTACTGTAACGGCAGAACAAACTAAATCAAACTAATTAGGTTATTAGAACATGCTGAAGTAAATCTGGATTGAAAAACACATTTACAGGAAATGATAGCTACTTTTAAACTGATAGATACTGCCGTTATACAAAGAGAAAAAGTCTAATCAAATATGCATTTATTTAATAAAAAGTACCATAAAAAATGTTTATATTGTGAAATATTATTACAATTTTAAATACAGTTTTCCATTTTAATATCTGTTAAAATGTAATTTATTCCGGTGTTCAAAACTGAATTTTCAGCATCACTACTCCAGTCTTCAGTGTCACATGATCCTTTCGAAATTATTCTAATATGAAATCTAGAATTTTTTGTAGCAATTTCTTTTTACAATTTACAAAGAATCCAAAAATTTCCATACACACATACACACACACACCAGCCCAGCTGTTTTTAACACTGATAATAATAATAATAATAAATTTATTTTGAGTAGCAAAACAGCACATTAGAATGATCTTTTGATTTTTTTTATTATTTCTCTCAAAAAGGAGCATAATTTGAGACCAGTGGTATCTGCAAATGCCATTTTTATCAGTCACCTAAAAACATTTTTGACGCAATCCTATTTGACTGAATTGAACCGTAATCCACAACATTGGTCAAGTCACGAGCACTAGCACTCGGACAGTGAATGACTTCAGTATTAGCCTTCATCTTCCTCTGAACTGTGCTCAACTGAATCAGCCCGTGGGACTCCAGACGTGTTGATGATATCTGGCTTCTGAGTGATGCCGCTTGTGCCGTGACATGCTTCACCTAAAGGCCCGCCACACGGGACACGGCTCTATAAAAGCCATTTTAGGAAACATTAACACTGGATGGTGGGTAACTAGCAAATCAATTATCCCCTGACCTCCAAAACTAGCCGGGGCATCTGCTCACTTTCATCTCTTTGGAAGGTCAAGACTGGACAGGACTAAAAGACTGACCATATGGACGAAAGCACTGGAAATTAGGGATGCATTCATATTAAAATATTGTTCTGGCTTAGAGCGATAAGCAGGCAATTATTTATGCTATGGCTGATTTGGATAAATAAGCAATATTAAAAAACTTTTTTGTCTAGACTTAACATTAATAAAACTAAATATATAGTTTTAAATACTACAAGTGAATTAATGTATTACAATGTAAAATATGAAAAATGAATATATTTTGGGATTTAAAAATTAAATTTAAGAGCATTTATAAAAAAACAATTTTTTTTTTTGAAAAAATAAATAAAAATAAGCCTGCAATTAAATAGCCATTTAATGCTAATCAGGGTTGCATTAATTAATTCAGCTTCCCGCAAGGCTATCGGCACTGAGATTTACCTTTTTTTTAAACATATGAAGACATTTTAACATGGCTGCTACTTGTGCATTCATTAGATTTCTAGCCACACAACCTTTATCTTGGGTTTTATGACAGCTGTACCTTTTTATGGTTATTAGTAGAACATTAAAGCATTACAATCTAAATGGCTCTTTAATCCATTAAAACACTAAATTAAATTAAATAACAGAAAGCAGAATATATTTGAACTGATAAGAGGAATACACATTAACTAATTTGAGCTATTAAATTGTTTTTTATCCATTTAGCAAAATTGATATTTTGCATGACTTTCTAACATTTAGAGATGAAGAATATACCTGTGATGTGTCAGTTATGCACTGGGGAAAACAAAACATCTCAAATGTATTAAACAGCACAAATATTCACTCTTTGTTATGGTGGATCAATTTGATTCATGATCAAAATCAGGGCTGCTTAAGAATAAGCATGCATCCGATAGCCGATATAAAGCCCATATAATAATAAATTTTTTTTATTATTAATATTTCAGAAATTTGAAATAATTTGAGAATGGATTAAAAAAATACATGTGTAAAAGAAACATACTTTAGATGACCGTATTAATACATCAGCCAAACAGAAAAATGTATCGGTCGAAGACGATATTTGAAAAATGCCAAATATCGGCCGATATATCGGTTGATCACTAACTGTGTATATTCAAAATCAAATAATAATTAATACAAATAAAATATGAAATCTTGAGATTGCTTGAGACTGCTGAACAATAGGCTACAATACATTGTGCATTCTGATTTGATGTTAAAGTTTTAGTTTCAGTAAGAGACCTTAAGATTGGCAAATGGAGAACTAAAATGTGGATTTGATGGTGTTCTGAATATCCAGGCAGAAGGCCAAAGGTGCTCTATTTAACAGCTGTGGCCACATGCTGGGCAGGAAAATGTGTCGATATGGAGAAATCATTCACAGCTGTCTCTGGTGGCTCATCTGCGGATTTTGGCAGGTCGAGAACCATGCAACAATCTCACTGCAATGAAGAAAATAATACATCTCAATCGATGCTGGACAAGAAAACAAACTTGAAAATGCACCGGGTAGACTTCAGTGTCAAGATATCGATCAAACGTACCATCAGCCCCAAGTTATTAGACCCAAACTGAACTTTTAAAGTGGCAAATAAAATAAACCTTTGTCACTCAGATTGTACTAAAATAGTTTATGTCTGAAGAAAAGCAGAAACACTCAAATGAATATATCTGGGCTAACCGAGAGGCAAAGTTTCATGACACCTCTATATTCAGTTCTCTCTCCACCATTTACCCCACAGCCGTCCTTCCCGTGTCTTCAGAGAGCAGAGAATCTCGCCATTAATAATTCATTGTTTTCTGCGGACACAGTGAATACCAATTCCTTCATATTGCAGGGCACCATCATCAAGGCTGATTGTGGCACCTAAGGTCATTAGCTTCATCCCGGGTGACGTGCCTACGAATGTAAATGACCGGCGAAGGCTGCTGACCTGTTAGTGGGTCCATCTGAACCTCTGCCGAAATTACACCGCGCTTCTTCCATTTATTATTCACTTTGCTACGTGAAAAAAAAATGAATTAAGGCTTTTGCTCCAGTAAAAAGGAAACATTCACGAGGTGCATTCACCTCATGGCAATGGTGAACACTGAAATTATTCCCTGAAATAGCAGTGCAATAAATGAAATCAAATATTCCCCAATGGCCTGGATGTCCAGGACATAACAATAATACTGCTAAAAGATGTAAGTTGCCTGAAATCTGCAGGTTAAATAGCGCCAGAACAATAACCTCCGTGGCAATTTATATCCGTCCAGCTGTGCGGACGTTCCCTCAGGAATCAAGCCAGACAGCAGGTGCAAGAGCTGCCTAACTTTAGGAAGGTCACAGAAACAGCTTGGCCGTGCTTTGAAAATACGTTCACAGAGTGAACTTTAAACATGATGCATTTGCTGTCCGCTGGTAAAATGGCCTTTTTAAGGGAATAGCTCCCCCTAAAATTAAAGAAAAATAAAAGTAACACAACTTCAGGCTATCCAAGATGTAGATGAGCGAAAGATTTGGGGAAACGTAGCATTGCATCACTTCTTCACCAATGGATGCTCTGCAGTGAATGGGTGCCGTCAGAATGAGAGTCTAAACAGCTAAATAAAACATCACAATAATCCACACCACTCCAGTCCATCAGTTCACGTCTTGAGAAGACAAAAGCTGTGTGTTTAGAAGAAACAAATCCATCTTTAAAGTGTTTTAAGTGTTGCTTCCAGCTAAAATGTGAGTCTATAATCCATAATAACGCTTCCAATCTCCTGTTGTCTCTCACATCAAATCCACCCTCATATTTGCTTAGAGCTGTTTTGGCTTGTTAAGAGTGTTTGATATGTGCAGATTTCTCTCCTGATTCAGACGAAACGACTTCCTGAACCAGAGAACGCATTATTATGGATTATGGTCGCATATTTAGCCAGAAACAAGATGTTAACTGATGGGTGTGGATAATTTGTGGATTATTGTGATGTTTTTATCAGCTGTTTGGACTCACATTCTGACGGCACCCATTCACTGCAAAGGATCCACTGCAATGCTACATTTTTCCAAATATGATGAAGTAACAAACTCATCTACAACTTGGATGGCATTAGGATGAGCACATTGAGCAAATGTAAATTTTTTGGGTGAACTTTTGCTTTAATAATGAAATATTACTCTGCCTAGAGCAATGCGGTCTGGACCAACAGAATGTATTGTTTGGTGCACACTGGTTCAGGTATGGGATGCTAGGTCAGGTGACACAACGAAGAGCCCTTCATTTCGCTGAGGAGACCCCTAACACATTGGACATGGCACTGAGCACATCGCTGATCTCCGTCTGATCCAATTGACTGTTGGGTTTCGACCCCCTGCATCACCGAGGGCCATTAAGTGGCCTGCCGAAGAGAAATGGCTCTGCTGGTCCCAGGGTAGTGCAATTGGATCAGCAATATCCGCCCAATATTGTCCCATAACACTGCGACTAAGTTAATTTCCTGTGGGAAAAAACACTGAGAAATAAGCAATAAATAAAAATAAAAAATGAAAGCAGACCCACTAGATGCACAAGCCAGCGCTGCTCGCTTCTGTCGAGTTTTATCGGTATTAAAAAATAAATAAAACAAACCTCAGCAGGACAGGACAACAAATGTCTCAGATTAGCTGTTGCGGTTGTTTAATTTACATCAGATCAATTAGCATCCAATGCTAAAACACTCCTGTTAGCTGGACCTTAAACACGGAGGCAAAAACCTCCTTTCTAAAAGATCAAAGCAATTACATATTTTTACATATTGTTTAAAGACCCATTTATGTGTGTAAATAACAAAAGATTCAAAAATTAGTAATACTACTACTACTATTATTATTATTTTCCTCACAGATTCCAGTTTTTCTCTGGCGTTGAACTTATTGGCCACTCCATCTTTAGTCTCACAATATTTGGATTTTCCTTCTTAAAAGCCAAGACAACAGATGAGCACAAGATCAACAGACAAAGACACTAAATCTGCCTACTGTGCTCTGGAGAGCTCTTAAGAAAGGATCATCTCCTGATGGACAAAATTGCCTCATATCCAGTAAAAAAAAAAAAAAAGTTCCCAATCCCCCCGCAGACCAAAAGCGGAGACTGATAACGAGATCTGAACGGCGAGTGGAAAAAAGAAAAAAACTGATTGGGAACTGAAGAAATCCCCTGTCTTTTCAAGGATCTGCACATTATTCACGCTCACACCTCGGTATAATAAAATAATACCTCTCTTTTTATTCATGAAGACAGTCTGGCTGACCCAGATATTTTCTGGATGTCTGTGCCTTAAGGGGACTGTCATGGATGGGCTACTACAGAGCCAAATCTCTGTCCAAGATGCAAAAAGCACAACCGTTCCCCAAAAAATTATGTCAAGAAACATAAACATAAAAAAAGTGTAAAATTAAACTCTTTAAACTCACAGGATCCAATCACATTACCAATACAACGAATAATAAACGTGCTTTTGCTAGATGATATCTGTGTGCAGAGCAGGGCAGATTCATTATTTACAGTACACTTTATTTTAAGGTGGCATTGTTACTGCAATTATATTCATTTAATTACGGAGTACAATTAATTAACTACATGGACTTACTATATAGTTAGGGTTAGGATTAGGTTTATTTTAGGGTTACTTGAACATAATTATGCATAATTTATTTTTATTATAATAGTAAACACTTGTAATGTGTAACAGGGACACCTTAAAATAAAATGTTACAGATAGATGCAAGTTTAACCTGTTATAGTTACTTATGAAAATGTTAACATTTACAAAGGGGGTTATATCTAAATATTTTCACACACGTAGAGATATGACTGATTTATTTCAAAATTGCACTGAGAACATAGCAAATGAGAAACCAAGGAGCTCAGGATACATGCTTGTTTAATAACTGCTTTATTTTATGTATATGCTTTATTTGTTAAGATTAAATGTTTAAGTCCAAAGCATTGTCAGGGTTTCTAGTCATGGCTATTCAATGATTTGATTTCAAAAACAGAAGCTATTAAACAAGATCTAATGATTTTAAATCTGTATAAAATCTGTATAAAAGAGGTGCTTGAGTCTGATTTTGTGGTGGCTGTGCTTTAAAGTTTAATTATTATAATCTTAATTCAACTGATGTAGGATTTTGAAAGTCTGACAGAATTCAGTTTAACCCTTAAATATTTCAAAATGATTAACATGTAGAGTAATCAGAAAGTAATCAAATGTAATTAGTTGCTTTAACAAAGTAATTGAAATAGTTACACTACTTATTACATTTTAAATAGTAATCTGTAACCTATAACATTTCCAAAGTGACCTTCCCAACACTGTATAAAAAAATACAAAATAAAGGTGCCATAGAAGAACCTTTTTGTCTAAATGGTTCCAAAAAGAACCTTTAACATCTGAAGAACCTTTGTTTCCAAAGGGTTCTTTTTGGTGAAAAGGTTCTTCAGATTCTAAAACGATAAGAAAGAGATGGTTCTTTATAGAACATTTGACTGAATGGTTCTTTGTGGAACCAAAAATGTTTTTTTTCTATGACATCACTTAGTGAACCTTTTAAGCATCTTCATTTTTAAGAGTTAAAAACAAGTGTCCTTGTTACATGTACCTACTATTATAAAAAAATAAATGATGCATAATTACATGCAAGTAATTCTAACCATACTGTAGATGTAGTTAATTAATACTTAAATGCATAACACTGTAATAAAGACAGCTTACAATAAAGTGTAACCAAATTTTTTCAATCGGATTACGTAATCCAGATCACATGTAATCAGTTGTGTGTGAACATCAGCATAGGTGGAAAAGGCCAGACCCCTCAGCTTCCTCCTGGTGTCCTGTCTAAGCTGCAGGCTGTCAGGGCCGGCAGGGTCTTGCTGAGGAACGTGCTCGACTCTACTGTCTTTATTGGCAGGATGATGGAGAGAGAGCCTGCCTCCCAAGATAAACAACTCCTCTGTAGTCTGTGACGCTCTCCAGCTTCCAGCGTGATTAGCAGCCGGAGCTCTGCTGGACACCCTCATTCACAAACACTGGCACATAGGCTTGATTTATGTTGCTCAGTCATCAGCTCTCAATGCTGCGAGTACCCTTTACAAGGCATCTTTGGTTTAGATGCCCAATTTTCACAATCCGACCAATTCTTGAAGGATAAAATCTTTACTCTAAAAATTGTCGGGTAAAATATGGACAAACCCAGTGTTTGTGTTGTTTTGACCCAGCGTTGGGTTAAATGTGTTACCCTAACTTCTGGATAGTAACCCAAATGCTAGGTCAAAACAACACAATTGCAGGCTTTTTCCAATTTTTCCAATCCGACGCTGAGTTGTATTGTACCCAGCATTTTTTAGAGAATATATATTGGTACCATATTGGTTACTGGCAAATATTAGGCTTTTGTTTTGTTTGCTGATTGGTATCGGCCAATATTGTCCATGCACTAATGCTAATTTTCTCTATTTTTATACATCGATTACCTATCATGTAACGCACCTAAAGTTAATATTTAAAAACACTTATTTTACAACATTTCAATAGATTTTAGATCTTCAGATTGAACATGAATATACTTGCTTTCTTGATTAAGACTTTTATTCTGCAAATATAATATTGATCATGGGATTAGTCAAAAACGAATTATTAAAATGTAATAAAAAATATATTTCAAAATGCTGCTTTTTACTTTTCTGATTTATTACATTTTATCATAGATTTTAAAATAAATAAAAACTGAAAATAGTCATTGTTAAATAAATATCAATAACATATACAATGCACAAAATTACCATATGTTTTGCTCTAATAAATCTCACCGACCCCAAGCCTTTGAACAGACGGCACTATGCATTCTAATGTTGCGATGCCTAAATTCACTGGAAACGGTCTACAGACTATGCTCCAGATCTGATATATCAAACGGTAGCAATTTCGAAGTGAGACGGAGGTATACAACAGGCATTGCAATGAATTAACGGTGACTGCACTGAGAGTTTAGCACAGACAAACTGATAACTCATCAGTAGCCACTAAACTGTATCATCCAACGCCGTCGAGCCATTATAACATCCAGCTGATGAAGCTTCATGAAGAAAGCCTGCAGTATTCTTACACCAGTTCTGTACAGATGAATGGGTCTGGACTAATCGGAATCACCTGAATAATTCAGCGAGAACCTCGGATGCACAGTCACGGCCTAATGTATGTCGGAACAAAAAAAGATTTGGCGCACTAAAACATAGGAATAACGAGACACATCTCACGATTGAATAATGACATGCAAACTAACTGAGGAGAGTCACATGACACACTCAGCCCCCTTCCTGTGCACTACTTTCCCAGCTTTCGCTGGAGTCACTGAGACTCCCAGAAACCTCTGCAGCACGCCGGGATCAGCGAGCTGAGTTTGCAGATTAGACCACCTGCCTCAACAATCCTGCTATCCTATTTATACCCCTGACAATAAATTACTGCTGGTGAGCCAGAGCCAGGCTCCAAAAGAGGCCGGCGCTGCATATGAGCCGTGAGAAAAAGACAAGCACTAATCACCGCAGTGGTGACCTTATTCTTTATTTCACTTTAAATGAGCAATAGCGTTTCAACACACCAGTTATACGTGCCAGACACCTTTACATTAAAGTGCAGGTGACTAAAACGCTTTTAAAGAGATCTGCTGTCAGCTGTAAACAAACAAGAAACGCATTCTGCCGAGCTGACATCTTTTTCTGAGTTTCGCTTTGTGCACACAAGTGAAATCTTCTCTTGCTTTCTGTTGTTGAAACAGCTAAAAGTCTTACGAAAAGACAGCAGTGACAGGCAGCGCTGTAGACAAGATATCTGTTGGTTTAAAGCTTCTGAAACCAGACTTTATACTGGATATTAAGAGGCAACCAAACACAGAATCAGTTTTCTTACACAGATGCACTGGTACTATGTCATTTATAATTTTATATTTACACTATATGATCGAAAACTTTATTTACTATATTAATTGCTCATGTTTCGTGAACTGTGCTGCATGCACGCCAAGGGCATTTTCTTGCATCGTTGTTGAAACAGTTAAAAGGTCTGAGGAAAGACGGCAAGATATTTGTTAGTTTAAAGCTGTTTTTGCTTCTAGAACGAAAATTAATACTTGATATCAAATGGCGACCCAACAATTTCCTTTGAATCAAACATGAAATTCATTTTTTTTTTAAAGACACAGGCTGAATAAGAGGTTATACTAAAATTTGGTTTAAAACTTCACAAAACAAGATAAAATCTGCACAAAATATTTTTATTAATATTGGCCACTTTACTAAGTGACAGTTGCATTTGCAAAACATTTTTTGAAACAATATACAGTATCTTTTTTTTAAATGGTGTCACTTGATTTTGTTATTTAACTAAGCACAACTGTATGGTATGGTCTTAACGCTCTAGGTTCAGACACCATGCCTCACTTTTTGCCCAGAAGTGGATGGATGGATGGATGGATAGATTTCTAGATGGATGGATGGATGCATAGATTTCTGGATGGATGGATTTCTAGATGGATGATGGATGGATAGATCGATTTCTAGATGGATGGGTATATAGATTTCTGGATGGATTTCTAGATGGATGATGGATTGAATGATAGATTTCTAGATGGATGGATGGATAGATTTCTGGATAGATTTCTAAATTTCTGGATGGATAGATTTCTGGATAGATTTGTAGATTTCTGGATGGATAGATTTCTAAATTTCTAGATGGATGGGTGATAGATTTCTGGATGGATAGATTTTTAGATTTCTGGATGATGGATGGATGATAGATTTCTGGATGGATAGATTTCTGGATAGATTTGTAGATTTCTGGATGGATAGATTTCTAAATTTCTAGATGGATGGGTGATAGATTTCTGGATGGATAGATTTTTAGATTTCTGGATGATGGATGGATGATAGATTTCTGGATGGATGGGTGATAGATTTCTGGATGGATAGATTTTTAGATTTCTGGATGATGGATGGATGATAGATTTCTGGATGGATGGATGATAGATATCTGGATGGATAGATTTCTAGACGGATGGATGGATAGATTTCTGGGTGGATTTCTGAATGGATAGATTTCTGGATGATAGATTTCTGGATGACAGATAGATGAATGGATTTCTAGATGGATGGATGATAGATATCTGGATGGATAGATTTCTAGACGGATGGATGGATAGATTTCTGGGTGGATTTCTGGATGATAGATGGATGAAGATTTCTGGATGGATGGATGGATTTCTGGATTTTTGGATTTCTGGATGGATGATTCAAACAATATATATGCTTTTTAAATACTTTCAGTTTATTTAGTTATTTTAACTATGCACAACTGTATGGTATGTTGAATTTGACTTATTGTAAATACGGTTACTTTTTGAAATATTATTTCTTTCCATTCTTCTTCTTCTTCTTCAAAAAAAAAAGTATGTTCTCTTGGCCAAATGAAGGATCATGTTGTGGAAGCACACACCGGTCGTTCTCCTGTCAAACACTGCATGTCAATGTGAGTCATAAGAACAGCTGTTTGAAGCATGCAAGTTGTCTGCTTGTGTGAAAGAGAGAACTATACAGAGCATGTTACTAATACCTTACACTTTGGCACTTGTCAGGTTGGTTTCTCTCTGATACCCTGCTTAATGCCTTTTAAGCCTCTGTGACACCCACAAGCACAGACAGAGTTTCAGAATGGTTGTTCTAATGCGGGCTCAGACATGGGCCTAATGTTAATCTCAGTAAACAAAGCTGTTTGGCTCCTGACTGACAACTTTAATTGTAATACTCTTGGACGCTGACTGCTATGAAAAACCCCTCAAACACTGTCTAATTCAAATGGACCAAGCATCTGGGGCTGATGGAGCCAGTCGATTATTGATTAAAGCTGAGTGGCCAGTGCTGTGTCGATTACTTACAAATTATAATCCATTATCGATTGCAAATTACATGACAGAAACTGTATTTAGTAACATAATCCATTACATTACACACTTTAGGTCATATGTTCAGACTACTTTTAGATTACTTTTGAACTAACTTGTTTATCACATTGATTTAAATCTTTATAATCTTGTACCATATTGATTTAAAAATACAAAGAGAAAAAATATATTCCATTCAATATTATACACTCCAAACAAGCAATTTTCTATGCTATTATGGTTTTATCAGATGATGCAATATTGAAATACTAAGGAAACACTTAAAGAAACACACAAATTAGTAATAATTAAAAAGAATAAATTCTCAATAATTTATAATCATAATAATGGTATTATTGTGTGGATAATCCTGTATGTCAAAAAAAAGTAAATGTAGTGTGATTACAAGCGGTTTGCAATGTTATATACAGTATATATACTTGGACACAGACACCATTTTATTTTTTATTTTTATTTTTTAGCTGTTTACCAAAACATTTTCAATGCTCTGAGCTTTAATTTAAGGGTATTCTATTCTCATCACAATTGGAGGAAATGTTAAGGAATTATAGTTCTTTAATATGCACAAAAATATTAGATAAAAAAATGGGGTACAACAACTTGAATTGAATCTTAAAGTCGGCACTTCAATTTCATCTTGATGGTTTCATTTTAATTCTTTTCTGGTGGCATACAGAGCCAAAAGGATGAAAATTGTGTCAGTTTCCAAATATATATGGACCTGACTGTAATCTTATTACAAATACTTACATTTTATTACATTACCCAGCACTGAGAGCGGCACAAAGACATCACCAAGACACCTCGGGTGACCTTACATGTGCTAAATATAAAGCCTGAAACTTGCAAATGTGGGGAAAACGCAGTGTGTGCCAGGGATGTGGTATTTGGTTGGCTGCCAGGGTTTTGCTGTGCAGTTTAACACATTGCTATGCAAATCTCTCTGATATTCTGGACTGTAAATATTGGCAGGGAAAGTTTTTCCAAGCATTTCATCGTCCACTAGGGGAATGGTTTCTAAAAGAAATTCTGTAGTGCTTCAGGTAATAAGTCTTGAGGTCTTTCAACAGCCAACTTTCTTGAATAATTCTTAGAACAATTTATTTTTAGCCGGAGAGGAAACTGGAGGCTGGTAAACACTAAAAGCATGCAATTAAACTGCTTGTTCTGTTCGGCAGAAACATTTTTTTGTGTTAATAACAAAAAGTAGCATTACTTGTCATTGACAACTTCTCTATAAATGAGCTGCCAGAAAGCGTGACACATACAGCAATGAAAAGCGGTCAGAATGAGGGATTGTGCGACACAGTGCATCGATTAGCAACAGATGAGTGATGAATTTATTTGGATCGTAAGAATGCTACTTTAATATGCTTCTAATTTACGACATAACGCAAATGAGCAATCCATCCAAACTTTAATAGACATTAGGGCTAATATGTGCAGCATCTGTGACCCTTTCTGAGGAACATTAATAATGGCTATATTTAATACCGCAGATAATTGATGTCTCTTTGCATTTCCTTATAATGTGGTTTTAATCAGCAATTTGCATGCCTGACACAGGATTTTATTCTTTAACTCCAATTGGCTACAACACTAAAATGAATGTCCTGGCTTCATTATAACACAAACCCACCACAAAAGAGCCTTTTTAAAAGCAGAGGAAAGTAAAAAAGTTGTGTTCACAGCTTCACACCATCCCGACTGGATATAGTGGGCTAATCTAAGTGTGTTTGTGGTGAAGGTATATCTGTTGGCAGCAGGAGTAATTATTCTGTGTATTGTAATACTCTGCATAGGCGTGTTGAAGGAAAAAACTGAACTAGAGGACAGGGGCTTCCTGAAAAGCCCACACACTATTCAACATTACAAATGAATTATGCAGCAAGAAGCAATTTACTATCGCTTCACAACTATTTGGATGTTTTAAAACAGCAAATGCAGATATAAGTAGTTCCACTCTATTATATAGGACAACTAGACTTTAATTTTTTCCACCTGAACCAAAGGTCATATTACTATGGAAGGCCAATTCTGCCACTAATAATAATTAAAAATAAATCATATAAAAGGTAATTGCAATGTCTTAATCTCACAATTCTGCCTTTTTTTTCTTAGAAATGCAAGACATTTACATTATATAACAATGTAATTGCAATGCATGAACTCAAAATTCTGAAATATTTCTTAAAATTGCTAATTATAAACTTGCAACTGAATTATAAAGTCGGAAGTGCATGATACAAAGTTGCAAATGCATGTTATAACGTCAGAATAGCGCAACAAAGTTGACTTATTTCCTCACTGTTGCAAGTTTACATCTTGCACTTAAAATGTCTCATAATAAACTCATAATTGAGAGCGATGAAGTCCAATTTTGAGGGAAAAAATACTATTCACTCACATAATCTGACTCTATGACTCATAATTGCAAGTTCATATCTCGGAATTCTGAGAAAAGTTCAGAACAAAGTCAAAATTGTAAGATAAAATGTTGTAATTACCTTTCTTTCATTTAGTGTGCAAACAAGCTTCCAAAATGTAACACTGCATTTAATCCTATACTGTACTTAGTTTGCAATTTCTAATTTGCACTGAGAGATTGTCAAAGAAGTAAAATTTGAGATATTAAAGGATGCAGTTGAACTCTGTCAGTTCGTAAAAATTAAACATTAATCTGTATACTACCTGAATTAATACATGTAGCCTTCTAAAAATGTTGCATTCTATTACATTACAACAGTCTATTAGATAAAGAATGTTGGATGTTAAATGATAAAAAGTTGCATTTCTTGATCTCAAGATAAAGGAATAAAAATAAGATATTTATGCCATTTCAAGCTAAAACTTTTCCCGATAGCAAGGTTATGTCATCCTATCATTAAAAAGAGAATTAAAACTCACAGACACATTAATAATTCCGATTTGATTAAAATTTATGTTTGTTTGTTTTTTCAAGAGAGAATAGGGAATCCTATTTAGAATTCATTTTTGGGCTTAATACATGTTTAAAGAAATATTTTAAATACCAATACACCATTAGCACAAAGTTTTTAATAAAACGCATTCATATTGTTATTCATATTCGGAAAAAATTCAAGCTTGCAACAACAGATTTCTGTGTTAAGTGCACTTAATTAAGTTAAAAATGTCCCATATTAGCATATGAACACAGCTGTCTGACATGTTTATTTCCCAGTCATTTTTGCGTAATTAAAAATACATCAGTTAAAGAATGGTTAAGATTTCAATAAATAAATCAAGTTCTGAATACTACACAGCCAAAACATCAGCTATTAGATCAAACTAATTGGAGAGGAAAGCTTCTCGGAGAGTGTGTGAGTGGACAGACGTCACAATTACAAGCCCAATCACTTGAACTGCGATGGCGGAAATGCAATTTCGTAAAAGAAACTTGTGAAATGTGTAAGCTAGGCACTTATAAACGAAGATTTGAAATGAGTTTTAGGCTGCCTGCTGAACAAGCTCGGTTTCAGGAAAAATTATTCACAATTTATTCTCGGGGCTCAGAGTCTGCTGGGATATTACACTCGTCTTTCATGCGCTTCCCTCACGTTTCTCTGTCATGAACTTCCTGGAGCTTCAGCGCTGGTGTGTTTTATATGGACACTTCATAATCAGCCAGAGGCAAAAAAAAGACACCGCTCTTTGAAAACAAGCACTAGAGCAAATTAATCCCAAAGTTATGCATATGTGACCCAGGAGCGAAAAAACCCATGCATCCATTGTGCCCTGACAAACAAATTCTCCCATGTTCATGCTAATTAATTAGCACCGAAGGCTGTTATGTAATGGGGTTCTATAGCCTACTAACACATACGCCATTTATTTATTGCAGCCAAAATAATGAGAAAGGCAATAATGGCCATGCTCATGGTTTCTGAGTGCGTTTTAAAGAGGCTCTAGGATTTTCATTTTTATGCAAGCCTGTTAATCAAAATTGATTGGGCCTGGAGAGTTTATGACACATTTCAGCGTTGATGGGTTACAACCCAAGTGCATCTAGCAAAGGTCCCAATTATATTCACATTAATATCAGGTTGACACTAGTGTAATGAGACAATGCCAAGGTGAGATCTTAGAGGAGCAGCTAATTTCGCCTGTCAAGCTACTATATAATCACTGTAAATTTATGTCACGGATCAAACCTAAAGGTTAAACATTGATTACTGTGTGTTGATTTACAAGGAACAGGCTTCAGCACTTCAATTTACCTTTAGTGTTTCTGCCATCCTGATTAATAGCAGTTTAAATAGGTTACTACAGCCGCTGGAGTTAACCGTTTGCATACTGTAACATATATAAACTACACATTCAATAATAGACTAGAGAGTCAACAGCACATTTAATGTAATGCCGATGGAACATAAGTTCAATATGTCAATGTATTCAAATCTGCATGTTTTCCAGAGACATCCAAGTATGATGATTATTGTGACTGAGGTTTTTTCTACTGTATAATCAATGAAAATGTATATTTATATGCTGAATATATAATGCATATGCATATATACACTAATTAACCACAGCATCAAAACCACTGACTGGTGAAGTAGATCACATGGACTATATCATTACAATAGCATTGGTGTTAAAGGTTGGGATATATGAGGCATTCTTGATTTCAATGTGTTGGAAGCAGGAATAATGGGCAAGCGCATCGGTTAAAGCATCTCCAAAATGGCAGGGTGTGGGGTGTTTCCAATATGCATTGGTTAGTACCTAACAGAAGTGATGCAGGAAGGACAACCGGTGGACCGGTGGATACTGATGTACGTGGGGAGAACAGATGAGCTACTGTAGTCCAGATTGCTGGAAAACTTAATGCTGCTCAAGTTTGGAAGGTGTTAGAACACAGTGCATCACAGTTGGCTATAAATGAGACTGTGTAGCAACAGCCCGGTCAAAGTGTCCATGATGACCCTTATCCACCGCTGCAAGTGTCTGGAATTGGACTGTGAGCATCAGAATTGGGGCCGGATACACAGATATCTTAAGAAATCATTTTCAGAGAGTTGACGTTGCATCACACATAATCATGACCAGTCACGGTTTAAGTTATCAGTCATCGTTGTCACTTCAGAAAACTCATACACAGTCCTAGCATGTGTGGATGTAGCTAGTGCTATTTTGCAATACTTTATTTGAAATACTTAATTTGAAATAACCAAATAAACTCTCTTTGGGGATAGTCTGAGGCTATCTTAACATTAAAAGGTTATTTATGAGTCCTTTAAATAATTTGAATTCTTCTTAAGTTTTGTCTTAAGAAATTTAGAATTCAAAATATTTGAAACTTCTTCTCAAGTTTTCACCCCCCAGCTCTTAATGCATCTTGTTTCCTTCTGGAGCATCAGTGAATGTTTGAATCTTTTTTAATAATTGTGTTTGAGTGCCTCACTTGTCCTCAGTGTGAAAAGATGCATCTCAAAATCATAAAGTCACTGCTGGAAAGGGTTCAAATTTGCAAAGATGCTGGAAAACTGAAGAATCTGCAGGACCTTAAAGATTTTTCTGAAGAACGCTGCTCAGTTTAACTGTTCAGAACAAACAAGGGACTCATGCACAACCATCACAAAACAGAAAGACGGTCGAGGATCATCAGGTAACAGAACACAGTGCTAAGAACCAAGGGTTCCCAAACTTTTGAATGGGGTTATTTTAATAATTTCATTATTTTTTTTGTCTTGTGGACTTTATGTAAACATCTTTTATGTACAATATCTTACTCAGCACAGTACTAATAAAATATAACATGCATTTAGTATGATCTCACTTATTTTTAAGGGGTTCAAAATAACCTTGTGTGAAACAGAATGGTTCTTTATGGAGCCATTTAGACACTTTTATTTTTAAGAGTATAACAAGAAAATTCTAACAATTTTTTTTTTTCTTCAAAATGTTTTGTGAATCCAGCCCCTGGACCATGAAGCAGGAGAAGAAGGTTGACTGGTTTAATAAATCATGCTTTTGTGCATTTGCATTGTTTACCAGTGGAAGAGATGGCAACAGATGCATTATGGGAAAAAGGCATTGACCTGGTCAATGTTCTGTTGGGAAACTTTGGATCCTGCATTCATGTGGATGTTACTTTGATACACATCACCTACCTAAAGACCATGTACAACCTTCATGTCACTAGTATTCCCTGAAGGCAGTGGCCTCGTTCCTCAGGATAATGCACCTGCAACCATACAAACACTGTTCAGGAATGGTTTAAACACATGAGAGAGTTCAAGGTGTTGCCTTGGCCTCCAAAACTGCCCAGATCTCAATCCGACTGAGCATCTAAGAGATCAAATCCAATCCGTGCAGAACTTGCTGGACCCCATCTTTAATGCTTCAGAGCAGGTTTGGCAGAACGAGGGGGATCTACACTATATTAGGCAGGCGGTTTTAATGCCATGGCTGTTTGTTTAGTTCACTGGCACTGTATAGATTTTAAATAAAATCTCCTGCAATGTGCACAGGCCAAGTTTGAATAATACAGGAAACTGCTGCCATAATAAAAATGGTCTGACAAGAACATTCTTCCTGACCCTTGAGCATACGGTCTGTGGAAAACAGCTAAATTACTTTTTCAGGGCTTTTAACCCAAGCCATTTAATCCCACAAAGTTTAGAGAGTCATTGTGGAGAGCAGAGCAAAATGAGACGTCTCTAAATCACTGCAATCCCCCGTCCCTCAGCTCTGATCCCAGCCGCTATTAGTTGGCCCCTCGGAGACAAGAGCACCAGCCGTACGGGGCTATTACGGATGACCACACATGCATCACAAATGAAAATACCGAAATCCAATAAATCCTCACATATGGGTGAGGGGTGAATACATTTACAACGTGTCAAACGGACGGAGTTGGCATTAGTAAAAAAAGAGTCTGTGGATATATTAGAACTATTTTTCACCAAACTGACCTGTTTCTTCCATCATGAGTTGAAGAGTGAACATCGAAATGTTGTCTTGTAAAAAGAGAAAATAAAATAAAACATTTGGAGGATGAAAAGAGGCTCTATCTTAATGCCACTAATAGATAAAGTTTAGTTGCACGCGCTTGATAAGTGGCATACTAGAACATATAAACATACGGGGCACTTCAGATCAGTATAAACCAATGTGTTAATTAAAAATACCAATTCAGCTAGTATATTGCGTCACTATTAACTCATCATCATGTTGTTCCAAACCAAATGCTGCTATATTTAGCACCCTATTATTTCATGGAATCCAGTCATAAAAATATATTTTACTGTATAATGCAGAATGAATCGAATTTTTAATAAATGAAAAAATACTATTTAAATATGAATTCTGCATGTTCAGTGTCTCTCTTTGAATGAATGAATGACACAGATGCATAATTCACCTACTGAAGCGTGCACGAAGCTAGCAATATTTTCAGTGTCTTCTGTTCCACTAAACGAGGACATAAATAAATGAACATCTCTAGATCTTCTCTGAGAGTTACTTCACAAGCATTTCATTTGAGAAAAACTTCTTCATTTCATATTACACATCAAAATAAAAGTTTGGTTTAACTTGAAGACATTGTGACAGAAAAATATTAATGTAAAGTTGAAAGTTTATTTTTAAGGAATAATCACATTTTCTTAATTTTAAGAATAAACCTCTGTTGTGCAGCACTTTGTTATATATATATATATATATATATATATATATATATATATTTTTTTTTTTTTTTTTTTTTTAAATTTTTTTATTAATGTTATGCAATCACTTGATTACAAGAAAATTAAATGAAATAAAACAAAATTTCTGGAGAAAAAAAACTAACATTTTATAGGACCCTATTACAGTAAAAAAAAAAAAATGAAATTAATTGAAACCACCGAAATCCAGAAAAAAAATTTTAACGAGAAAACACAGAATTTAATGAAAAATAAACAGAATTTTAGAAGAAAATAAAAATATTTCATAGGGCCATTTTTCATGATACATTTTCATAAATTGCTGTTAACTTGTACAAGTTTCCTGATTTCAATTAATTAGACATGCTAATTCAACCATTAAAACAGAGACCAGCAACAATAATAATCCAGAACAATTAAAGTGGGGAAAAAATTATTTGGAAAAAGTTAAATGGAAATAAAGGCTCTATATATTTTTATTATACTGGTTCACAAATCAGACTGAAATGATTGCTTCATGAACTGAACTGATTCTCATGAACTCACTGATTCAATGTTGCAGGAGTTCTTGTGTTAACAGCTCACTGAAGGGGAAGATCACCACCGAATCACAATGCTTCGTGGATTTTCTTTTGCCAGCTTAATAGCTGTGATCACAGCAATCTACCATTGTATGGAGAAGACCTATCCGATACTAAAAGATGGTGGCACAGAAGAAAGAAATTCACACTCTGCAAGAGCACTGGGCTGATAAAAGTCCTCTGAATGTGTAAATGAAGCCAGCTGTTCTGGGTTTTCCAGGTGTTTTTAAAGAGCACGGAGCTTTAAAAGCTTAGCTGAAAGATTATGATAGTTCTGTTAGTACTTTTGTTTTTCGATCCACGTCACGTGACGAGATCGTAAAAAAAGAGCAGCCCGAGAGAGAAAACCAGGCGTTTGTCATCATAGTTGCTTCATGTCACTGCATTCAGAATTCATCACCAAAATAATGGTCTGGATCCCTCAGTGACTAATATTCACATTGATTTACTGTCCATGAGAAATATGTGTTGTTTATGGGTGGGGGAGTTCGGACAGACCCTCGATCATGTTAGGAGCAGGCTGGTAATTCAATTTTCGAACTCAAATGAACTCTGCGGACTGATGCCGCTGTGCTTTAAACCTAACAAAACTTATTTGATAGTGCGATGATACACTGTTTTAGATTGATACAGCTTTCAAGATCAAAAAAAAAGATACAATGGATATATTAATTACAGAACAGAAAAATAAAACACGCTCATTTTCAACTCATCATCAAGCTTTGTTTTAAAACAAAAAAACACAATAATAAAGGCACCTGTCTGAATACTGACGGAAGCCCACAGAGCTTGAGCTCTTTCATCTGACGTATCTTTTAAATTAAACAATGCTGATCTGGAATTTCTTAACCTCAAGACACTGGGGTTGGTAAGACTGTTTAAGGTTCTTATACTCCCAAAAGCTACGTTTCTTTGATCATACTTCCAATAAGAGAAGCAGTCTAGTGAAATAATGTCATACAATAAAATAACCGAGAGGTGAGCCCCTAAATCAGCTTTATGGATCTGAGATTTCGTTGAACGCAAAAGACTTTTGTGTTTTAGTCTATGCATAATAGTCTAAAATCTGCCGTCATTTAAAGAGCAGGTCATACGGGTTTCTGAAAAATATCTATTTTGCAGTTATAACGTAGCTATCCTTATATGAAAATAATCTGCAGAGTTGTTACTCAAAAAAAAGTGCATGATAAATAAAGATACAGGGCCCGATCATACACACGGCACAATGTGACGCAAGGTGTGTGTGTTTGCTAGTTTCAGTCCGCCGCTGATCGCAATTAGCAAATGCATTTGCGCCAATTTGTGTTTAAGTTTCAGTTCGCTGCCGTTTGCATTTTCCCGTCCAACGCCACGTCGTTTAATTCGCAAATGCAAAAGAGAGGAAAAAAAGAAGTATAAAAAAAAGTTAAAGAGGCTTAAATTAACCATAAAGAAAGATTTCTTTCAATATATATACGTCTTTTATAAAAATTGCTATAAAATCAAAGCTATACATCTAAATGAGTAATATTCCAAATTATATCAAAACAATTAAGGTATTTATGAATTTTTTTAAGGCACTACATCAAAAAAATAACCTTTTTTAATGCATTTTCCTGTCCCAGATTTATACATTTCGATCACAATATTACTTCTATTACCAATAACTGCCAAATATGGAATATTAAAACCAATGATATGGATTTTGTCAAGATTATAATTTTTTTTAAAGATGTAAAGATGTAAAGATGACACTTTACACCGCCCACCAGGGGGAGGAGCCTACTAAAAGATTTTAAAAGTACCATTTCCACATTAATGCAATATCTGATTTCACAGCATGAATTCTTTGAGCATGAATTATCTAATTTATGATGATTGTTAAAATAATAGAAAATAAAAATAGCATCAATCAATCTGGATAACCCACATCCTGACCTGAAGTATGTCAAACAACTCAAGTTAGTCAGAAAGATATAGGTCTGTGATTCGAATCAGACTGTTATAAATAGCAAAGGCACCCACACGTCGCATCTGTGTATCTGTGTGAACTTCTCCTTCAGGGTTTGAAAGAATGAGTCTTTTAATGTTGCTATATTTATATCTCTCTAGGGATCGACAACAGTCACTTTCTTCATTCCCATGATTTCAAGCAAGAGAAAAAAAAAGTGTACCAGTGTTCAAGTTTAAGAGGATCTGAAAGCAGAGCGGTACACAGATGCTGAACGAGAGCGAGCGATTGAAGCACAATGCAGGATAAACGTCTTTATCTGCACACAGTGCCAATGCAAACAAATCAGCACGACTGTATGCAAAGACGCATGCATTGTTGAAGAGATTTATGCAGATTGCCATGTCATGCAAACAAAGCTTATTATTTCCACTATGTGAAATTGCACTGTGAAAAAAAAAACATTTTGACTGTCATGACCTTCATTTTAAAATGCATGAACTTTGTGACTTATAAAACTTTAGATAGATGTCCGAATGACTGCGAGATCAATTGCACGATTCAATTTCGTCCGAGGATGAACTCTAATGAATTTCGTGAAGTGAATATAATGGTGGTACCTGACCGCTCGTGTTTCCAGGAGCCGTGGCTTAAAGACCAGTGGGATAGCCATCGCTCTGTTGCTCAATCACACCGCCTCTGCAATAGACAGTGGGAGGCCAATTAGAGCATGGAGCTCTCGCTTGAGACGACAGGAGGTGATTCTCTGAGACCCTGATACGGATTATCGCGGCTGAATGACTATAACGCATAAATTATCAGGCTCTCAAGTACAACCCTTCAGGGAAAAGAGATCGCTGATTAAAAAGCACAGCCTATATTTGTGTTGATGAGCTGCAGTGTCCAAACACTGAACATGGCTCCTATAAAAAACATCAGCATTAGTGCTGGCTAAAGCAAGCGGCGCTTTCGCAAGGGTATTGCTCGTACCAAGGGTCAGGGATCTGAACAAAATTATACATAGCGGTTTGAATGAAGGACTTTATTTTTGTCAACACAGTTCAAGGAATAGTTCACCCAATACTGAAAACCTGCTGAAATTTGACTCATCCTCTGGCCATTTGAGATATAGATGAGTGTGTTACTACATCAAAACAGAGAAATGGAGAAATGTAGCATTGCATCAGTGTCTCAGCAATGGATGCTCTGCAGTGAATGGGTGCCGTCAGAATGAGAGCTGATAAAAACATCACAATAATCCACAACACTCCAGTCCATCAGTTAACATCTGGAGAAGATGAAAAGAGACATGTTTGTGAGCGTTTCCGACTAAAATACAAGTCCTCTCCATGATAAAAAAAGATTTTTTTTAACTGGAGAAAGTTTTATTTTAGATTACGGACTCTTTATTAGGCTAAAAGTGACTGTTTAAAGTTGAAATGTCTGAATTCATTTTGTTTCTTACAAACACTGTTAACTGCTGGACTGGAGTGGTGTGGATTATTGTGATGTTTTTATCAGCTGTTCGGACTCTCATTCTGACGGCACCCATTCACTGCAGAGCATCCATTGATGAGACACTGATGCAATGCTACATTTCTCCGAATCTGATGAAGAAACACTATAAATCTTGGATGGCCTGAGAATGAGTAAATAACTATTTGACATTATACATTAATTCAGAATATTTGGAGAATGGTTAAAACGTAAAAAGTTCTAACAGTACTATTTACTTTGCGGTTGTCATTTACTACAGTCAACCAATTGGAACTTTTCTTGAAAATTGTATAAAAACTATATTAAACGAACATGAATACAAAGAGTGTGTTTATCAAAGGCCAAGCCTGTTCTGATGAGCCGATGAAGACTACCAAACAGCCCCCTATTGATCGCTGACACTGACATTCACATCTACATCTCTCTTATTTTCTGACTGCCCTTGAGGGTCAACAATCTTTAGTGATGAGAGACACGACTGGCCCTTCTACAAGATGAACAAATAAAACACCAGCCGAGACAGAAAACAAATGTCTGCTAAACGGAGCTATTGTTTCAAACATTATAATGGCGTTTGTAAAGGACAGCATGTGTGGCTTTCAAAACCGGTTCCGCTGAGGTCAGGGTGTGATGTTTTCTCCTGTCAGGCACTTCAACAACACTGAAAGCAGAAAAAAGCAATATCACAGTAACTCAACACCACCCCCAAGCACTAAAACCCATGAAAAACTGGCTGAGAATGAGGAAATAAATGTGCTAAATATAACTAAAGCCCGTAACTTGGGAACTGTGATTGTTCTATTATAAGATCCAACGGTAACATTCATTACGGTAAGCTTCACTGTTACAGTAGCACTGCTTCCAAGTGTTCGGGATCTGAACAACCTCGAACATGATTCAATTGTTGGCATGTTACTCATCTTGCACAAACATGAATAATATCTTTAATCAAGCAGCTTGTTGAGAAGAGACATGATGTTATTTTAATAAGCTATCTGACTTAAAGGAATAGTTCACCCAAACATGAATTAATTTGATCTTACGGTCCTCAGGCTTCACAAGATGTAGATTTGTTTGTTTCTTCATCAGATCTGGAGAAATTTAGCATTCCATCACTTGCCCACTAATCGATGCTGTGCAGTGAATGGGTGCCGTCAGAATGAGAGTCCAGTGAGAAGATAAAAACATCACAATAATCCACAAGTTTCAATTAACATCTTGAAAAGCCAAAATCTGTGTGTTTGTAAGAAGCAAATTTAGAATCTAAAATCTATTTTAGCTAGAAGCAACTTAAAAAAAATAAATAAACGTAATTACTACATATTCAAACAAACACACAGATTTTGGCTTCTCCAGATGTTAACTGATGGACTGGAGTGCTGTGGATTATTGTGATGTATTTATCAGCTGTTTGGACTCTCATTCTGACGGCACCCATTCACTGCAGAGCATCCATCGCTGAGCAAGTGATGCAATGCTACATTTCTCCAAATCTGATGAAGAAACAAACTCATCTACATCTTGGAAGGTCTGAAGGGGATTAAATTTTCATTTTTGGGTAAAATATTCCGTTTTTAAATTCCAGATCGTTGCCTGCTGGAATTTAAAACGGACTAAACATTTTACAATTTAAATTAAAGGATGAACACAAAATGTTCTGAGACAGTGCATATCAATATAGTTTTATCCAGAGACAACTGATTTTTTTTTATTATTATTAAAAACCCCACTTTGGCCGAGCCATGCAGGTCTACCTCCAACAGCACTTAAAAAATCAACAGTTTATATTATTCAAAATAGTGCACGTCTCAAACTAGTGCAGAAACCCTCTCATGGCACTGCTTTCATATGGATGAGATGAAGACGTCTCAAATGCCTCGGCTCTGACACTCACTGGACGTAATGGAAGTGACGTCGAAACCATCATGGGAGGAAAGTGCAGCTTTAAAAAGAGGACAGGTCTGCGGGGGAAATCCTCCTTAAAGTCAACCAACCACATATGTTCAACGTGCCCACATGAAATGTGTCCAAGTCTGCAGTAAGGACCCTCATCACATTATTCCACCCACTTATCAGATTTTTTTGGTCTGCTTGGACAGTCGTACTCTCAAACTAAGGCCAGGAACACTCTGTGCAAGCATACAAATGCAAATGCTTGGCCAACGCATTCATGAGAGCCATCTTGTCGTACATACTAATGTGAGTTAGTGCGAAAGGTACATTTAAAGCAAAAATGTTTTCTTATAATTCGTATTTCAAAAGTGATTATGATTTCTGCTCTGCCAATTAAGCACATTTGCCCGCTGGTTATTTATACAAAAAAAAATCATTTTCTTGTGACTTTGGCATTATTTTGCATTGGCTACACAGGCTTTTATAATTGGAGTTGCCAAATGTCAAGAGTTTGGAGAATTGGAGAAAACCTCCAATTAGAACATCTCTCTCTAAAAACGAGAACATCATTTGAAATTCTTGGAGATAATCGTAGGATTTTCAGTGGCTTAGCTTTTGAAAGAAGATTCTTGTTGTACCAGTTCTCACAAAATAAAAAATAAAGAGTGTGGTTCAAATTTTGTAAATGGATTCGATTCGAAATAAGTTGCGTATTATTGAACCGTCACTATCCTCTTAGACAGTAGGGTCATTGTGTCAAATCGACCAAATTTCAGAATCGTCCCAGGTCAAATTTCAGAAGATAGATAAACATGCATAGAGATGAAAGCCAAAATATTAAAATGTAATGCATGTATCTTTACTGAGTAACCCTTTATTTTGTAGAAGGCTGAAATGACAAGTTTTCAACAGAGATTCAAATTACAGGATGCTAAAAATCACTTCAGAAAGATGGCAGCATTGTTAAATTATATTTACACAGAAAATGGTAGGTCTACTAGAAAAATCTTGGGAGTTTAGCAATCTTTTTGGCATCATATGCCAATGGTGACCATTCAAAAATGGGAGAAAAGCCCTTATATGGTTCCAGATACATTTCTAGTTTCAGACATTCCCCTTGTAAAACAATAAGTATCAGCTGTATACAACATGAAACCTTTTGGTTTCGAAACTAGCATATGGTTATTATCCAACAATCTGAACAGAGAGGTGCATCTGGGATTGAACCATATATGATAAAGATGCCAGAAGGAAAGTTTATTAAGACATGCAAACTTTGGAGCTTTTTACCATTTTTTAATGGTAACCATTGCCATATATTGCAACAGATTGCTACAGTCAACATATTTCACTTATAGACCTACCAATCTCTATGTAAAATAACTAAAACAATCCTGCTGCCATCATTTCTAAAGTCTTTTTGGCCATCCTATAATTTGGCTCCGAATCTCAGATGAAAACTGAACTCTACAAATAGAGTATTACTCAGTAAATATACACCCATGATGCTTAATATTTTAGCTATTTCTTCATTCATGTATTTACTTCACAAGAAAAATTATCAAGTCAAACATTTAAGTTGAAATTTACTCAGCTATACTTTAGAATTGGAGATGAAGTCTACCCAAGCAGTAACAATGCAAGATCACAGGATCAGACCATTACTTGGGTTTCAGCTTTCATCAGGGAACAGCACTTCCATCTGCAGGCACCTGATCTTGTCAATATTTCACAGTTATCTTTTCAACATTTCCGCAAAGTCTTCTTATGGATTTGCACTTGAACCGGCAGACAAATGTGAAGAAAAAAAAGAAACTAGGCCACTTCCAGTATCACTTTAAAAATGCGTAATATCTAGTTTCTCTCAAAGCTGGAATAAATCCTTAAAAATGCAGCACTGCACAGCTCAGTTGATTTGTTAAAGTAGTCCTGATTATACATGTGTACATATGCATAATTTAATCAGACCAGCAGCGGAAATCTTCAACAGTCCGGAGCAAACCGTAATGTTTCAATGTTTTCCATCGCAATTACGAACCCCCACTTGAAAACACGAATGCATGAACAGAATGAGTCTTGACGAAAACAACATTTGTGAGGCCTACAATTTCAGTCCAGCAATCAAAAGAAGGTCAATCCAGGATCAGGCCAGAACGAGCAGAGTAGCAGCTCAATGTCCGTGGATTCGTTGAGTTTAATGAATCAGAGGACTGCTAGAGTCATAAATGTCTCGTCTTAGAGATATTTGCACAAGTGTCATCTCGGTAAAACTTCTGCTTTCATTAATGTTCCCTGTCGCCTGACTGACATTTACACTGCAGCACTAAAAAAAGATCATACATTGTCGTTTTAATGTAAAATCTACTCTACAACATTTCAATATGCCAAAGGACATTTGTGTTTCTCATTCATGTCTTTAGAAGCAGAACCAGCAATGGGCAATTTCCAGGTTATATTTCACCCCCAAATCAAAAACAATATTATATTGGTTTGCCAAAAAAAAAAAAAAAAAAAAAAGTGCACAAATGTTGTTCTCTGGATTTGTTCAGAACCATTTTCACTGGTGAAGCCAAAAGCAAAAGACAACATTGTGTCTGAAATGTAACTCAGTGTTAACCTTGGTTTTTTATTTTTTTTTATTGTTATATGAAGTCAATATCACATTTGCGTTCTGGAAGTTGGATCACCGAGAACAAGTTGTCTTGCACTGCCTTTTTCTTTCTTTCTTTCTTTCTTGTACATGCATCAGACAGACGTATTTGACCAGTGTGCCATATTGCTGCTTTTCAAGCATCTCTTGCAGGATGGGCACATTTTTAAGACACTGTCAAGTTAAAAGAAATTCAACTTTTAAAAATGCACCTTGAGATTGTGTCCTATTTATGTCTTATTAGAGCAACATCACACTCAGTCAAGCTGAACATTAGCATGAGCTGTGATCAAGCCTAATAAATAATCAGATTTTATAAATTCATCACTGCGGCTGTCATGAGTTAGAAGAAGTAAAGCAGGTGCGCTGAACACTGAAATATCATTGCTTTTTTTAATGTGTGCTTTATTCCTGTTGCTCAGCAGCAGCTCACTGTTCACGTCTTCTCTTCATCTGACGGTTATTTTCAGACGCTTCTAAGTAATTTTTTATGCATTCAAGCCGTTTTAAGACTAGCTTTTCTTGATTTTCTGTTACTACCTACATTCATATGTGCATTCAGCTTCAGAAGAGTGTTACTGGACAGTAGTTTTAGATCTGTAACTGTGATTTACTTTTATAAACACATTTGATCTAAATGAATGTTGGTCATTAATAAAAACTTCGACATTTTTGCTCAGTGTCATTTTTTTTTTTTTTCCATCAAATGCAACTTTCTTCAACATTTTGTTTTAAAATAAATGAAAATAAAACAAACAGATGCATCTATGACTTAAATGTTCAAATGCTTTTGGGGTGCACTAATAATTAATATTATACGACTAAATCATTATAAAATCATTATTTAATTACAAATTCAAAAATATTTTTTGCAATCTAAATAACTGATAAATGCATGCTTTTATGCCGTTATCAAGGCCTTGAAAATATCTTGACAACTCGTTAATGATTCCATCCAGAAATCAAGTCTATTCTGTCTTAAAATGTTAAATTAAGATGTCAAAAACGGTTCCCCATGTAAGAGCTTCTTCAATGAAACGACGAACAGCAAATTCCTACAACGAATTCGTCAGTGACAGGAAGCTTTTAGTATTAAACACACACACCTTCCACTCAATGACCAGCCATGGTTCGTTGATTACCTTATCACAGGAATGTCAAAGAGAAACGAGAGAGAAAAGAGAGAAAAGAGAGAGAGAGGAGCGAGCTTTGTGCATTGCATTTCTGCTTGAAAGAATATTCAAATGACACCGACTATCTCTCAACGACAACGCAATACAACATAAACCAACAAAACAGACAGAGAAGTCACCGGAGCGCTCATGAACGCTCGGTCCTTGACTGAACAGAGCCAACCTTTGAGTTGTGCAAACGTGCTCCACTTAGACACGAGTGTGTGTGTGCGTTTACTGCATTCTGATGAGAAATGCATCTTTATCTAGATTCTGTGGCGCTCTTACAAACATTGCATTGAGCCATATATGTTGAGTGCAACACTTTAATAGTTCTTCTAAGCTGGTAAATGTGAATTAAATCCCTTTATGTGACTGGTATCCAAACCCTCTCGCCGTTAAACATCTCTTTGAATGCTATAAGGCGGGATAAAATGATACACAAAGATGCATTTAAACACTCCAGTAATTTCCTCTGGAACAGCCGAACATCAAACAGGCGTAAGGAAGTAAACACATTCACCGCTGATCCCCGACTTCCTTTAGTCAAACACCAGGCGGGAGTTTCATCTAAGCCAGGATTTGATCTAAGTCTTCTCTGCACAGAGTGCTAAGAGCAGCAAATTGAGCTCTACAAGAACAGACTACAGTGCAACACAAGAATCAGAGGAACACAATGCCTTCTACAGCTCTGATAAAGCTCAGATGAAGAGAAGGAGGAGAGGCTTAGTGGCTTTGAGGAAGGTCACAAATGTATCTCGGACCAGGTGAAACACAGGATGAAGGACTAGAGAGATGCTGGGATGATAAAACCGATAGAAAGACGCTGGAATGAAATGAAAGCATCGCTGTGAGACGTTCACAACTAAAACTAGTGCATGAAGCTCAAACAGGTTCTTTGAAAAGTGTCTGATTCAATTAAAAGATTCGACTCCAAAGAATGATTCATAAATCAGACTTCATTCACTCTGTCATAAATGTGCAGTGGAGAACATGAATTATTAATGGTGCACTTTAAATTCGGCTACAAAAAAGTACACTCTTTTTTTTTTATATATATACACAACAGAAAGAAAAACAAATGAAAGGAAATTAATGTTTTTATGAATTCTGGTGATTACAGATGCTTTTAAATATTTATTTAAATTTAATTTAAACCAGATACAATTAAAATTAAGAACACACAGAAAATT
This sequence comes from Carassius gibelio, assembly GCF_023724105.1. NCBI lineage: Eukaryota > Metazoa > Chordata > Actinopteri > Cypriniformes > Cyprinidae > Carassius > Carassius gibelio. The sequence continues at coordinate 17,410,079 of NC_068409.1, read as the reverse complement.
GTTAAATTTAATAAAAACAGAATTTATGAAAAAGGCCCCTATAAACAACATTATTTTACTAAATTTAATACAACTTTTAAAATTGCATTAGAGTATAATGATTTCAGGTAATTAAACACGCTTTTCAATCAATTCAAGTGAATTTAACCATTAAAACAGAGTAATGTTTAAAAATAATAATAATGCAGAAAAATTTAAACCGGGAAAATTGCAATTTAAAAAAAATAAAAAAAATAAAACTGATTTCAAAGGTCCCTAAAATATATATGCTGCACTCGTTCCACTCAATAACAAAATAACCACACTACAAAAATGACAGCTATAAGAAAATAAGCAGTTAGGAAAGCATCTGATCATAATAATATAGAATACATCAGAATAAGAATATTTAACAATATATAGTTTACTTACATATATAACTGTTCTCTCTCTCTATTATATATGTATATATTTAAATAACATTTTTGCTATATACTAATTTTCTTCCATTATCTTAATATAATGCATCATAACCTCTGTATTATGAAACACATTGTACTGCAATACACAGCTGTAGCCAAAACTGAAAACTCATTTTTCTTTCATTGAGAAACGGCGACTTTTAATGATTAAATAGAATTGATTATGTGTGAATAATTGTCAACATTTCATGCACACTATGTGGATGGATACACTAGACAAACATGTCAGCAGTGATCAATAATCAATAATCAAAAAGTGCTCGTTTAAGATATCAGTCACAAAATGTAATATGGTTGAATTTATCAGAAGAAAACAACAGCATTGACAGCATACAAGCTTAATTACACAAATGTTATTGCCCTTTTGTGTGTGTGTGTGTGTGTGTGTGTGTGTGTGTGTGCGTGTTCAGCTTTTGAACAGTAAACAAATCACTTTGGTGCATCTCTATGAATTGCAACTTAATTTTTAGTCTGTTAATCACACAGAAATTAATGTATATCATTAGAAGTCTCTGAACATAATGCACAAATGATTTACTTTTGTAGCTATTTGAGAAAGGAAAGCTCTGGTCCTCATCACTGTTCCTGCATTTCTCAAAGTCTCTAAGAGAAGATTTAAGAGGTTTGCATCTCTGACAGAGAGAGAAGTGACTGGATGAAAGAATGACAGAAGTGTAACACGCACTGCTTTCGATCGATAACGCTCTGCAACAAAGAGCTCGCATTCAACAGAAACAGCTGTGGTTTGCACAATATCAGAATTAGCTCTCTGCTTCCCACGGAGACTAAACAAGCCAAACTTTGATTCACAAGAAATCATATTATTGACAACGAGGCCTATAACTGTCATGCACTGATACCCGCCGGTGGTTGTGCATTTCTCTTGTGCTTTACATGTGAATCATACAGATGTGATCCGACACTCACGCGCTCCGCACCCCAAAAACACTGAAACCTACAGAGCACAGAGAAAACAAGAAGACAGGGAGCGATTCAATTACTGCTCCACCAAGAGCACACCTGCCTGAATATTAAAATGATCATAAAGCATAGTTAACAACAGTTTAAATGCATCACGTCGCTTCACTCTGAACATTTACCCAAATATCTTAGTGCTCAACGGTCGCAAGTCGTACCACACAATTCAACTAATTATTTATAATTACTTTCTAATAACTCTGCTGACAGTCAACCAGCACGAAGACTAAATTAATCAAAGCAAATCTAACAAATATGAGGCGAATACGTAATACAGTATTATAATATTGCAGCTTAGGTTAAACTGATCAAGAAAAGAAAAGAAAAACGGACACTGATATGAAATCTTGAGATCTGAATCATAAGAAAATTCTTTATTAAACCATACACACACACACACACACACACACACTAACAACTGCAATCAATAAGGATGTTTATTGTAAATGCATGGGTTCCAGTTCAGTTCATATACTCTTGGCCACAAAAGTGTGGGCGTTTAAATATATATATATTATGTGTGTATATATATATATATATATATATATATATATATATATATATATATATATATATATATATATTTTTTTTATTATTATTATTATTATTATTATTATTTAAACCATTTATATTCCGAAATAAGATAAAATAAAATGCAATAAGATGATCTTTCAGCTAACTAACTTATCGGTCCTCAGCGTATCACGAATCAAACACCTGTCTCGATCACTGAATGAATCATTCGGGAACGAATCGTTCAGACCGTTACAACCGGCTCGAAGGGTTCATTTAAAAAGATCCGACTCAAATGAACGATTCGTTTCGCGAATCATTAAGCCCGATTCTTCGGGGACTGCTGTGACGTAACAGAAGGAAGGCGTAAAACAGTTTAGCTTGACAAACTAGTGTTATCATTCATGATAACCATAGTTTACACAAATTTCTATAATTATTGTTCTTTTTTCTGAAACGTTAATGAACATGGCATTTCATTTACGCAATATTTTGTCTTTGTTTTTTGCAACAATGCTTAACAACTCAAACTTATCCTAGTTTATTATGTAGCACCTATAATAGCATTTTGTAGCTGGACAATTTTTCATGTAAGAGAACCTTTAAACTGTCTAGAGACATTAAGACGCTTTACAAATTACTGGAATTAATCTCAAAACTAGTATAATAGATTCCGTACACCTTGCATTCGCGTTATTAAACATGACGTGTTAAACTAAAGCGTTTAGAAGCGCAGTGCGACGCGTTCTGGAACATGATACAGTTGCGCTTGAAATCACACGGAAAAGCGTCAAGTTGAGCTTCAGTGCCGCAGTGCACGAGAACGATCTCCCTGTGTGTGTGTGTGTGTGTGACTTCCACGAGCGCTCACCTCAGATGAAGAGCGAGGAAGTGTCCAAGCCCACCGCGGAGAACATTAACACTCCCGAGCCGGCGACAGTCTCCGGTGCTCGGCCGCTGAGCTGCGCGGGGCTCGCCGGTGAACGGGGGTGTTCCAGCGCATGCAGGGGTCCAGCTGGGGACTAGAAGAGCCAGCGAGCAGTGTCTCTGCTGTCAGAGCGGAGGTAAACACGAGGCATTGTGGGAATCTGGAGGAGAAACGTGCTTAATCACGTGGGGAAGCACACAGCGACATCTAGGGTGCAACATTGTTTCAAATAGACACAGACAAAGTATCATTACACCAGGCGTTTTATTTGGGCATGGTACTAATATGGTAATATTTGAGAGTCTTCATAGGGATTTTAAAGGATTATTTGTGTGCATATTGACAGATCACTGAAAGAAAATCCACATTTGGAAAAAAAAACAATCAAAATATCATGGATTAAAAATACTTTGTTCAAAATAACAAAAAAAGTTATAAAATAATACATTTTCTGTTGTCTCTCACATCAAAATCAACCCAAAAATTAGTTTAGAGCTGTTTTGGCTTGTGAACGGTGCTTGATCTCTGCAGATTTCTCTCCTGATTCAGTCCAGTTTTTTCACTGGAGAAAGCAATTGGGGGGAAAAAGTTACATTTTAATTATGAATTTCTTGCTTAAAACACTTTGTTGTTAGTTGATGGATTACTTGAGAATTATTGTGATGTTTTCATCAGCTGTCTGGTGTCTTATTCTGACGGCACCCATTCACTGCTAGGCATTCATTGCTGATGAAGAAGAAACGAACATCTTGGATGGCCTGAGGAGGAGTGCATTTCAGCAAATATTTATTTTAGAGTGAACTTTTCCTTTAACAGACAACATTTTATCATGAAGGTATGGATTTATTGCCGTTGATCCACACACTCGCTCACTCTTTCAAACTACTCCGAACAACCCAATAATGATAATTAGACAAGCATTGAATCAGTATTGTCTTTGTGTGCTCTTTCCTAATGAAACACTTTTGTCGTTGATGAAGGCTTCCTTGCACAAATCACTTTTGAGTTTGATTGATGTAATTAGTATTCTAATGCAGTCTATTGTCAGCTGAGCAGCCGTGATTTTGTGTAATTATCCATAAATGCATATTAGATAGCAATTATTATCAAATAACTCTTTAACCCTGAAAAACAAAATAAGAAGAAACTGGAAGGGTTCGTTCTCTTGCAAGAATGTCTGTTCTGTTAAATCGAGCTCATGTGATCCAACTATAACCATAAATAATAATACTTTTATTACTTGAAAATAATTAAGCAGTTATATAAATAAAATATATATTTGAAAAACAAATTAAACATTTTATTTCATCTAGTTGCCAAAATAACGTGTGATTTTCATTTACTGTAACTTGATGTGAACATTTCAATTAAATTTAAGAAACTATGAATTTTCATAACAGAATGACAGAAATAGAACAACATTACTACAGCGTGAACAAAAATTAAAATGCAGACAGGAAATAGTCAAATATAAAAGCTAAAAAAAAAAACTAGTATCTGAATGACACTAAAATAATCCAAAATGTAAGAGTTTGTTTGATCATGGGAACAGATTTGGAAAAATGTATCATCTCATCTTGCTCATCAATGGATGCTCTGCAGTGAATGGGTGCCGTCAGATTGAGAGTCCAAACAGCTGATAGAAACATCACAATAATCCACACCAATCAGTTCACATCTTGTGAAGTGAAAAGATGTGTAAGAAACAAATCTATCATTTTATTTTGCACTTTACAGAGTTTATTTTTACAACTTTAAACCCCCTTCTGGCCATAATCCTTAATAACGCATCCTCCAGCGAAAATTTCCATTCTCTGTTGTCTCTCACATCAAAATCAACCCAAAAAATGTTGTTTTGGCTTGTAAACAGTGCTTTATCTGTGCAGATTTCTCTCCGGATTCAGACGATTTTGTTTTCACTGGAGAAAGCAGATAGGAAAAAGTTACATTTTAATTATGAATGTGTTGCTTAAAAACACTTAGCTTTAGGCTTCACTCGCTGTTGACTGCTGGACTGGAGTGCTGTGGATTATTGTGGTGTTTTTATCAGCGCTCATTCTGACGGCACCCATTCACTACAGAGCATCCATTGACGAGACACTGATGCAATGCTGCATTCTCCAAACCTGACGAAGAAACAAACATCCATAGATGGCCTGAGGATGAGTACATTTCAGCAAATATTTATTTTACGGTGTACTATTCCTTTAACAGACAACATTTTAGTATGAAGGTACACCTAAGGCAAGTTTGAGATTGTCTTCATAATAAAAGAGAAGTGATACATTACCTGCAGCAGCGGCAGCACAAAACAATGATTACCTCTTTGGCTATTGGTTATTATAAACCATAAACACACTGAATCTAATGTAGCTCTGAAACAGAGCAGAGAGCACAAGGACAACAAGAAAACGCTCTGCACGTCCTGAACAGATCACCCCTCGTGATTTATTGCTCTCCTGTGTTTCTCATTCCTTTAGCTGCTGCAAAAGAGTACATAAACCCCACTGTTTTATTCTTCATCATGAGCTTTTAAGGATGATGAAATGTTATTTCCAAACTGTTTGTACTTTAATGCTCTCTCCTGGACAACGGCTCCCACATCAAAGGTGATAATCTATACACTATTACAAGAACAATAGTTTTCTTCCATGAGCAGATACTCTGCAGAAGAACCATTTTATGCTTTATGACGTGTCTTTTAACCCGCAGCTGAGGTTCCTGTGAGATTTACGGTGTAAAAGCACAAGGCTAGAGAGACAGATTGAATAAAGCAATGGGGGAAAGGGAGATATGAAAGCACAAAGACTCACACAAACAATTGTGCTCATTTGTCACACAAAGTCCACAGACAATACTGCACTGGGAGGTTGGTCTATTCATGAACGGCAAACAATTAATCTTCAAACCAATTCAGATGACTCGGTATCATTAGAAGCATGCAAACTGGGAGCAAATGCATGCATGCACATTGCATGAATTTCACGTTTTATGGCAGCAGAATTTATTAAATCGAAGATGCATTGATTGCTTGAGAAGCAAAGTCGTATAAGGTGTTTAAATGTAACAGTTTTTATTGTCTCTCTTTATATATATATATATATATATATATATATATTAAAAATAAGTATTGAATTTGAATTTGAATTTGCATGATTTAATATCTTTTTCTTTGTTGTATGTTTTTCTGTTTTTGATGATGACTTGCTGGAAAGAACATCGGTGAATTGAAGTTGTAATTTATTTTCCTATATAAATAAATGTAGTTATCGTTGAACACATCACCATTTTTCTCAGTAAATCTATTTTTAAAGGTGCTGTTGACGTGAAATTTTCACCAGGTGTCGGAAAGAAACACAACTAATCCATTCATACAAAGAAAACATAAAATAATATATTTTATACACACACACACACACGCACATGCACACACACGCTATATTTGCTACTGGAGTAAGAAAAGTAAAATACTTAATTAATTTCTTCTCAAATGCATTTTTTTCCCGTTCATATGCATTTTCCCAGAATACAATACTGAACAATATGAATTACATTTTTATTCAGAAACATATTGAACACAGTCCAATATCACAACACATCTCATGAAAACATGCAGGGCTAGTGATAAAGATGTGAAACTTTGGGGTGTTTTCAGGAAGCCAGTGTGGAGAGAGAGAGAGAGAGAGAGAAAACAAAAACGCCTGAGGTTCGAAAGCAGAAAATCCCAGACTAAACATCCAGAGGAAGAGATGCTGTGTATGTGCTGTGTGTAGGATACAGACTGTGTTTACACCAGAGACCCCCGGCAAACAGGAAGCTGTAATGTGTGATGGGTGCGAGTGTTAGTCTGAGCCAAACTGGATACAAGCATCTCTCAATAACTCGTTTTATGAGGTGTAACTGTGTGTGTGTGTGTGTGTGTGTGTTCAGCTAATGGCCCTCTGCGTTGGTGTCCAGGTGCTTTGAGTAGGAGCAGATGTACTTCATAATGAATAAAAATGGAGAAATAACTCAGAAAAACAAGAAGAAAGAGCCCAGGAATAGTCCATTGGTTGCCTAACCAGGTGAGCTGGTGCACAACCATTTCACTTCATCAGAGAGCAGAGATGAAGAACGACACAGTCCAGAAAACACACACACATTTCCTGAGTCCTTTTTACATCGAAATCTGACCAACTTATCTCAAGATGATGTATGAACCGCCTTTAATCATACAATAATATTGTCAAAAAGTGTGTATGCAGCACCTTTTCATAAACCAATGCACAGAAAAAATAACAGATATAACAGAAATGGTTCACCGATCAAGAGCTAAAGAATAATATTCAGAAAAAGTATTTTTAAACACACAATTATATATCATGCACTTTTAAGGATGGATCTATTATTAGTAGAGAGAAGAAGAAAAGCATGCAATATTAAAGGCAGATGCACAAAGCAGTAGCTCTTTCTCAAAGCAGAGCATGCAGACATGAGTATGTTTAAACTGAGGTGAATATATGAAAGAAACGGATCAAAGAACGATCGCACCAAGAGTCCAGCGTTAACAAGTAATGCTCATCTGGAGCCTGCTCTCGTCTGGCTTTAAGAGGAACTCTGACTGATCAAACAGACAGCATCACGCTTACAAACTGTCTAAAGATCGAGGGAGTGAGGACAAACGACATCAGAGATGAGCCAGAGGAGGCACTCAAACACAGAGAGCTCAGGCCTTTCATTAACGGATGATTAATTACACAAAGTGAGACACTTGTGTGGCATCAGCTCCATCCCTCTGACATCCACTGGGACAAGAAATATTGAATTTCTTCATCTGAATCATCTGATCATGTTTCTTATAATACCAAGATCAGTCTTTTAATCAGTGCTGTTTTAAACATCGTAAAGGGGATATGATTTTATTAAAGTTGAAAGATTTTAAAAACTAAATCAGCCTCTCTTTGATATTTGACAGCAGAGTTGCACTTAATGTTGTCTAAATGGGTTCAATAGGTGAATATTACATATTATAAACATATTGAATTTGGACTGAGATTCATATTTGGATCCAAATTGGAATCTAAATTCAAATATATAAAAAAAGAAAACTAGAATTTGAATTAGAGTTCCAATTTTTATTAAAAAAAGATTAAAGATTGTATTGTTTTATTGTTAATGTATTCATAATTTTTTTATTTGAATCAATTTATATATTTTTGTACATTTAAAATGTATTACCACATTTAAAAAAGATTATTGCATTTACAAAATATTTGTTTTTTTAATTTAAATACTATTTATTTAAAATGTATCAAATTGGATTCCATTTAAAATTAATCCCATTTGAATTTTTGAATATTTGAATTTGAATCACATTTATTTAAAATGTATCAAATTGGATTCCATTTAACCTGTTAACTGTCAAGATAGACTTGAATGTGCATGATACAAACCTACATTTTTATAATTCATGACTGAAAACATTTTGTAACATGATTTTGATGTACCATTTACATGGTAATGCAATATCTGATTTTAAAATGGGTTTTGAAGGATGAATTTTGAGATTTTATGTTTTCAAGTGATATATAACTTCTGATGATTTCTAAAAAGTGATAGAGAAAAAGGCAACGAGGAAGTCTTTTTTTTTAAACAAAGGTCAAAGCTCCTTTTGTAATGTAGATTTCTGAGGGTGCACTCTTGTCATAAATTCATCTATTACTTTTCCTACATAATTTTTAACAAAAAATATTGGTATAATATATATTTGGGAGTCTTAGACCTTTCCAATGATATATAGTTTGTCAAGATTAGATTAGATTTGATTGTAATATAGTATAGTCAACGTAGGTGTCCCGTATACGGGACGGGGTGACATTTAACAGGTTAAAATTAATCCCATTTGAATTTTTGAATATTTGAATTTGAATCCCATTTATTTAAAGTTATGATTAAAATGTAAATTCAAATCCCATTTAATTGAATTTACATAAACCTAACAGAGCGATGAAGACATTATCCAACAGCTGTGATATCTAAGAGTAAGTTCCTTTTCAAGGTGTTCAGTGGCTTTCTCTTCATTCTGCAGTCGTTATGTTTGTAGTATTGCGAGGTAATGATCAAGCTGTTTGTTTACTAGCTGCTCTCGACAAGCAGTCAGAAGCTGTGTGGGAGGACGCCGAGTGTCTGGAAAACCACAGTATGTTCATTTGCAGAATGCTTTCACGTTCGAGAGACATGCTCCAAAAGTAGGTTGACTCTTGGATGGTTCTCGCAGAAATGCTCCAGTTTTTACCGCAGTGCAGTCATGTTCATACTGCATCTGTGAAGCAAGCGTATAAGAGCCAGGTGAAAGATAACCGGAGAGATGCAGGCGGATAACAAAACCCATAGGACACAGAGGTGACAGAATGTGGAAGCCCAAGCGTCTGATAAAGAGCGAGAGGAAGGGACACGATGGCAATGATGTTCCTGTTCAGTTACAGCTGCAGACAATTAGACGACGGTGTGAATGAATCACACCTCCATGAAGCTGTGAAAGGTGTACAATACACCTGTAGGCATCGACATTAAAGAAGGGAGAAGGGGACAAAATGAATAGCCGAGTTTGATTTGGTCAACTACAACAAGATATATAATAATAAATATATAATTTGACTTGGTTTTTGAAAAAGAAAAAGCTACACGGTTTAAAATTGTAGGGGCTTTACGATTGTTTTCTGTTTTAGAAAAGCATCTCTTGTGCTCAGAATGGCTGCATCTATTCGATCACAAATGCTGTAAAACTTGAAGAAATATTACTATAACTGTTTTCTAATTATTATTTTGTAAAATGTAATTTATTCCTGTTTAAATGATGAATTTTCAGCATTTTAGTGCCACATGATGATCCTTCAGAAATCATTCTAATATCCCGATTTATTGCTCAAGAAACATTCATTATTATTTACGGAAAATATGACACATTTAAGCTTATAATATACATTTCAAAAGAACAGCATTTTGTTGAAATAGACTATACACACCTCTACTATTACTTTTGATCAATTTAATGCATCCTTGCTGAATAAAAGTATGCATTAAAAAACATACATGAAGCATATTTTCAATGACGAAGACTGTGTCTAAAAAGAAAATAAAAATAATTACGACTGAATCAGAACATGAATATAGTTATATTGCATGTGCATGATTATCAGCATTGTACAACGGCTGAATGTTAGGATTGAACTCTCCATTCGATGTGCACTGAACTCCAGCAAATACAAAGTCAATTCAATATCACACAAAAATAATTGATATTCATGTAGAGGATGCATTGATGTTGTTCCCTGCTGCTGGTTTGAATATAAAAACACAACGCATGCTGTTTTGTTTGTGATAATGGTGAATAGTTTTGAGGCAAGCCACTAAACTAAGTCATTGTGTCTCTGTAGTGCTAACAACAGCGGGAACATTTCCCATTGGAGGACGAAGCCCCAAAAGTGCTTGGAAAACACAGGGGGGATAGAAGCACGTCACACAATTCTGGGAATCTGAAAAAACATCAACCATTAGTGTACAAACATGTTTCTACACAGGAACGAGAGCTGAATTATTAACGGGAGAAACGGCAGCTGTAAATTGATTTTTTTTCCTCTCTTGCGTTAATGAAACGGTCATCCACCAGAGCCATGAAGTTCATAAAGACTGAATCACACAATAAGTTTGCTTTATCAGACCAACTAGCTTCATGCCTCTGAAATAGTTATTAAAAGCTAATCAAATTTGTCTGCTTGATATTTATATAAAAAAAATAACTAAAAAATAGCATGTGCATTGGGTTTCGTCCAATTAAAAATATGATTTAATGTTTGCATTGGGAACAATCTTCTACAGAAGGGAGAATCAATAGATTATAACTAAATTACTGTTATTGTCTGAATAACATGTAATCATGTGATCCATAAAAAGGAAACTGTTACTGATTAGAAGCATTTTAAAATGTGATATTCTCAGTTTTCACTAGCGTCTGCTCGTACTGAACACCTGAACGCTTCAAAGCTCATCAACAAACATCAGAGGAGCCACAGGACACACCGAGCTCTGACAGAGAACACGTTTGCCCTTTCTCTGGGTTCAGCCCAAATTACAATCTATCAGCAGCATCTGTGACACACGCTGTCCATTACCACAGAAAATCACTCTGACACGCTTGACCCGCAGTCTGTACAACTACACAATCACCTGCACTGCACTGATGAACACTGTTTCTGCTGTGGTTTTAGTTACTGCGCACACACACACACACACACACACACTCACGCACACACACACACTCACACACATGCACGCACGCACGCACACACACACATTCATACACACACTCACTCACGCACACTCACGCACACACACACACTCACTCACGCACACACACACACTCACTCACGCACACACACACATGCACGCATGCACGCACACACACATACTCACTCACTCACTCACGCACACACACACGCATGCATACACACACTCACTCACGCACACACACACGCACGCACACACACACACTCACGCACACACACTCACTCACCCACACACACACGCACACACATGCACGCACGCACACACACACACACACACACACACACACACGCACACACACACACACTCATTCACCCACACACACACACACGCACACACACACATTCATACACTCACTCACACACACACGCACGCACACACACACACACACACACGCACACACATGCACGCACGCACACACGCACACACACACACTCACTCACTCATTCATTCACTCACGCACACACATGCATGCACGCACACACACACACACTCACACACACACACACACACACTCACTCACTCACGCACACACACACACACACGTGCACGCACGCACACACACACACACACTCACACACACACACACACACACACTCACTCACTCACGCACACACACACGTGCACGCACGTGCACACACACACATACACTCACTCACACACACACACACACACACACGTGTATATATATGCATACATAATGATTTATGAATTATTTCCTATGTAATGTTGCCTAGTTGGAATAGTAACCCAAAATGTTTAATTCTGTTATTATTTATTTACTTTTTTACAGGGAACAGAAAATACATAAAGTGCTTTGCCACCTATACTAAAAGTATAACTATATTAAGAGTCATCTGCGATCAGGAAGTAAGCAGGAACAGTCTGAACTATCCGTCATTATTTATTGATGATCTTGAAATCTGGTGTCTATCCAGCAGTAGCTGTCATAATTTAACACATGTGCACTGAGAACTAATGGAGCTGCGTTACTGAACCTGAACATGAGACAACAGCCTTCCCCGAGATGACATCATCATTCATCAGCCAATCAAACAACTCAACAGTCCCTTTACTCATCAAAAGTCTGGGCTCATTAGCATTTTATGTTTCTTTTTTTTAATAACCTGAATTATTGTCTTCAGCCGGGACATGATGCATTAATTGATAGTGCCAGTAAATACATTTATAATGTCACAAAAGATTTCTATTTCTATAAATAAATCCTGTTCTTTCGAAGTTTAGTCTATTCATGAATGAATCCTAAAAGAAGAGTTTTAATAAAAATACGAAGCAGCACAAATGTAAACATTGATAATAATCAGAAATGTTTCTTGAGCAGCAAATCATCATATTTTGATGCTTTCTGAAGATCATGTGACACTGAAGACTGCAGGAATGATGCTGAAAATACAGCGGAGCATCACAGAAATAACTTATATGTCTTTATTATATTTATTGGTCACATAAATGCAGCCTTGGTAAACACAAGAGTCTTTTTTTACATAAAGAAAATCGTTCTGGCCCTGAACTTTTGAGTTAAAGTATGAATCGCTTTCATGACTGTTTAATGAGTTTTGTTGTTCTCTTTTATTGTACAGAAAACAGCTTCGCAATTCTTTAAAAACACATAAATACTTGTGTGTGGGTTACAGCAAACTGTGTGGGAAAACAAAAATGACTAAACATTCAAATGTTAATGTTTTTTCGTGCAAACGTTTCCTTTAACTTGAAGAATCCTTTAAGATAAGTAAAAAGTCCAGTGTGTGCTCTCTGGTCTTCAAGTACCAGTATCCCATGCATTAGCGGTTCCTCGCGCATGCTAACTCCATCTGAGTTAATTGAATTTTAATTAGAGTCGCGGATATCAGATTGTTTCATTCTCTGTAAATCCCTTCAGCAGCTCGGCCTCATTAACTCTCTCTGACCTTAAAGCGGCTCGACATCCGACCTCTCGTCAAACACAGCAAACAGTCTGAGATGTGACCAGAGGAAGTCTAATAAGAGCGCTGGGTTTCAGAAAGCAAGCATTGTTCCCAGACGGTGACTGAAAACATTTCCCCAGGGTCGAGTCAGAGGAGATTCATTTCTAGGTCTCTAAAGCTTCGAGTGATCACATATGTCTGGAAAACTCAAGAGGAGCACATGTACATCATACACTTCCCGCATTTCTTTAAATGTGTTCAGTAATATATATTCTCAGCTCTGTCCCAGTCAATCTTTTCCATACGGTGGAAATGAAAGGGTACAGCCGTCAAGCTAAACTTTGCGGCATCCTCATTGATGTCAAACCTGGCGTGATGTGACCTGAAGCGACATATTTGAATATGAATGTGAGTGATATTTGAGATCTGTGACCAAAGGGAAGAAATTCAGTGAGAAATAATTTAAATTTTAGTACTTTATGGCTTCAGATGATTCATGCATCATATCAACTACTTTTATAGTGCTTTTTTGCATAGTCTTCATTTACTTGTGGATTACTGTAATGTTTTTATCAGCTGTTAGGACTCTCATTCTGACGGCACCCATTCACTGCAGAGCATCTATTTATGAGCAACACATGAAATCTGTGACCAAAAAGATGATTTTCATTGTGTAATAAGTAAAATTTTAGTACTGTGTGATGATTGAAATGAAGTTCATGAGTAACATTTATGGCACTTTTTTGTGACTCAGCAGCTCTTGTCTTTATTTGCTTTATGTAAAAGTGCAGCATGAATATTCTGCTAAACATCTCTTTTTGTGTTGTGAGGAAAGAGTAATGCATGTTTAGCTGCTCTGACTTTTGAACCGCTGAATGTGTTTACAACGCAACGCTGATAACAACAACAAAATACCCATTTAAAAACTATTTTAAACAAACGGTTCACCCAAAGATTACGATTTGCTGAAAATTTACTCAGGCCGTCAGAGAAGTTTGTTTCTTTGTAACAGGTTTGGAGAAATGTAGCAATGCATCAATGTCTCATCAATGGATGCTCTGCAGTGAATGGGTGCCGTCAGAATGAGAGTCCAAACAGCTGATAAAAACACCACAATAATCTACAGACATGTTAAGATCAGTTAACATCTGGAAAGACAAAAGTTGCATTTTTGTAAGAAATTTTTATTAACATTTTATTTGTATTTGTATTTTATTTTATTAAAACGTTTTCGTTTCAAATTGTTACTTGCACTTCCTCCAATGAAAAAGTGATCTCGTCTGAATCAGGAGAGAAATCTGCACCGTTTACATTTTTTGATGTGAGAGATTTTTTCACTGGAGGAAACGTTATTATAGATTTAGGACATATTTTATCCAGAAGCAATGGTTTGAAGTTAAAACGCCTTAATGATTAATCAAAAAGTTTGAAACATTTATAGCTGATTTGTTAATCCTTTAGGCATCATGAACTAATAATGAAACTTTTACTTTTAAAACATTTATCAATTTAGGTTAATATTCATTTCTACACATACTAAACATTTTAAGATTTTAAAATGTGTAGATGAACGTTTATGTGCTATGGACAAACAATGCACAAAAGCATATTTATAAATTAACATCAAACCAAATGTATAAGCATTTATTAAAAATGTATGCTGATATCTAGCGTATAAATTAATGTTAAAGAATAAAACCTTAGTATAAAGTGTCATCAGGTCTATTTAAAACTCTTACGTGTTATTGCTGGTTATTCAAGCTGACGTGAATAAAGACCATAAGAACGTTTTCTTTTAACCTCATGTGCTGGAACCGTGTTTGTATACGCAAGGCAATGTACGTCTTTAAAAGCAGTTTCCCACACGTTTGAGATGCTTCAGCATGTATTCATGCCCCGCTGCTCGTGAATTAATCACAAACCGGTCCCGAGGTAAGACGGCGTCATACGTGACAGTGATTCAGAAGCGCAAAATGAGTCCTGTCTGTGAAATATCACAGGATAATATTGCATCTGAAGAAGCTGCTGGAGATGTACAGTAAATATAATCACATCGTGTGTTTCTCACTAACGCCGATTTGCCGCATCTTGGGAAAGTGGCCAAATGCCGTGTGATTTTCACAGGAACAGCTAGATGTGTTCACTTAAAAACTGTGCTTTGCCACTGAATGTCTTTAAGCTACAGGGGCAAAGAGGGCCCACATCCTCCGTACCTAGTAATACAAATTATAGATGTAGCTATCTTTTTTCTTTTGTTTTTTTTCTGACTATAACACATCTCGATTTAACACGATCAGCATAAAGTCTGGTCCACACTGGACTTCTGATAGACATGTAGATTTGAAGACACGGCCGGCATGAATTGTTTATCCAGCAGGTGAAACTATATTAAATGTAGTTTGGATCACGTCAACAAATCCTGTTCATGCTGACATCTGTTCATCAGCTCTGGCAATTTGTTTGAGAAGCTGTAACACTGTTGGAAAAGTTACACATGTCCCCTATTAAAACAAATGGTTTGAGTGTGTAAGACGTCTGATGTTAATCATTTTAAGCAAGATGTACACTTCTACTACTTTGGGCTATTAAGATTTCATGTGTTTGAAAGAAACCCACCAAAACAGAAGAAGAAGAAGAAAAAAACAGTAATATTGTGAAATATTATTACAAATTAAAGTCACTTTTTTCTATTTCAATGTGTCAGAATATAATTGACAACTTATAGAAGCTAACATATTGTTACTAAAAAAAATTGTTACTGAGCCGACAACAACAGTTTAACATAAACTCGCAAAAGTGAGTCGTCCAAAACTTTTTTTTCTAAAATGTGTATGGTTTTTGTCGTTTATGACTGGAATGTTCCAGAAAACGCTAGAATATTACTGAATGTTACAGAAACGTCCATGCAAAAGCTAAATATCTTTTAAAAAAACATGCAAAAACCTTACCGAAACCTATTTGTACTAAACTGATGTTTCATAGTTATTTAATTTACCTGGCCTAAATATTTACTAAAATATTGATGCTACATTAACATTAATAGTACAGAAGTTAAACGTTTAAATTAAATTTTTGTAACATCGTTACATTGTACAACAAAGAATCCGTTCTGTGTGCTTTCAGATTATGATCTTCTACTTGCATTTTGGGGTGTTTCCAGTTTTGTGGCACTTTACAAATATCCACACTTTCTCCAGCGCTAAATAACACTCAAAGCTCGTCAAGCGTTTTACAGTCTGGCAGCTCAAATAAAACGCTCACAGTCACAGCTGCTTCTCTTTGCTTTTGCGTGTCACAAATAAGAAATGAGTTAAATTTAACTAAAGCTGCTCTTTATGTGATAACCCAAACAGCTAGTGACACTTTGCTGAAAAACGTTCAACTTTCAAATCCCGGAGGATGAAATCTTATGAAGATGAAAAAGCCGTTTATATAAAGCAAATATTTCAGTATTATTGTTGTTGTTATTCTAAAAATGGAAGTGGGTTTCTTTTAGGTGTAGGATCAGGGTTAGTCTGAAGTAATTATAATCACCTTCGACTAAAAAAAACGGAGAAATGTTGCCACGTTCAGAAATCTTGTTAAACGTGTGAACGAGCTGAATGTGAAAGTGCGAATCAAATGTTATCGCTGCGCTTCAGTTGTAAACAGAGTAAGTGTTTGAAACAGTAAACAATCTGGACTGACACCTCGGCGCTCCACAACTCTGCAGAAATAGCTCCAGCCTGTCAAATGAAAACATTGCATGCAAATGAATGCTGACAGGACTTAATCTAATACTTCCGCTGTACTTTCACAGAGCAGCCATCTGTTCGTACATTAATGATAACTGAATCTCATGTAATAAGAGCATGCTTCCAAATGGGTTTAACACACAGACATCATGCACCTGCAGAGGTGACACCATGCGCCTCTGCTCTCTGCTGCTCAATGCTCTCAGATCTCCATTTAAATGCTTCATTAATCTGGAGTCGAACGGGGAACGGAGAGGTGTCTGTTTGATCGCTTACATACAGCTAAATACATATTTTTGGGCCATATTTTATATTAGGCGGCCTTAACTACTATGCATTTACATCGAAAAATAAGTACAGTTCATTTATTAAAACACTTTTGCTGCTATTAAGATGGGATATGTGTTAGGTTTGGTGGTTTGTATTAATGTAACGTGTAATTATTAATGTAATTACAGAAATTAAGTACAGATATAATAACATGCAGGTGTTTTACAATTTAAAAAAATGTATACAATAAGTGCATTATATCAAATTATTAATTTAAATGTAGAAGTCGAATCCACAAATGCTTTGAAAAAAAGTCAGTAAATGGACAAACTTCAGATTGAGATGTTGAACGTAGCATTCAACCACAATATATTTACTGAAGCACTACAAATAAACTTGGTGGAAAAAGCCGATATGTAACGCTATCCGAGTCTAAAAGGACAGTACACAGTGGCAGTCTATTTGTCCAGTATGACAGAAAGAAACCTGAGCACCACCTTGACAAGATGCTGAATCAGCGAGTGTATGCTAGCCGTATAAATGGGTAAGCCAAAAAAAAAAAAAAACAACAACACATGACTGCACAACTGAAAGCAGACATCTACAATGTAAGCAAAACAAAATCAAGACACAAGTGCATTTTCCAAGCGAATGCACAGAAATGTCAATGATGAAATAACGCCAAAATTTTTCAACAAAACCAGATTTACAGTAGCATCCTGAATTTGACAGAGGTTGTGAAACATGTAGGAAAAGAGGTTGCAAGCACTATAGATTGGTCTCCTTATCTAACAGGAAAAGTTTATCCACAAATGAATATACTGTGATAATTCAGTCCATTCCAAACCTGTTTGACCTTCGTCCTTCTGTACAACACAAAATGAGATATTCAGAAGAATGCTCGTGCTTCTCCTTTGTGCAAGTAAAAGGGGGCAGACAATGTAAAACTGCAAAAGGGACAAAAGTACCATGAATGAACCATCAAAGTATGAAAGTACTCTAAATGAATATTAATTAGGCTATACTAGAATATTTTAAGAAGATCATGAATAAACGTGTGAAAAATAGAAAAAATACGTGATGTAGTCAAAACACTTGTTTATTTTTGATTTTACAATTAGATATATACAAAAACAAATTGATTATGAATTGATATGGAGTGAAATACTGAAAAATGCGTTGCATTCATTCGTTCATAACCACTCACCAACTATTGTTTTCTCCTTAAACATGAGCTATACTTTTAAATTTTGGGCAGGGCTTGCTTGTTTGTTTTTAACCCCTATGCGTTGTTGGGGACGTTTTCGACCACTAGGGCGTAAAGTTGAGTCTTATTTTTAGCCACAACTTTCTCTGTGTTTGAGCTAATGGAATGATTTTTGGTGACAAATCTTAATTTGACCCATATTTTGGGAAAATGCTTTGAAATATAAAAATAAAAAGTGGACAAATTCACTACCCTTTCGGTATGTTCGTGGATGAAAACATCCACTAAATTAAACTGCTTTATCAGATAAATATTTTTTTCAATTTTTTTTTTGTATAAATCTATTAATCAACCTCAGTCCTGATCAAAACTATCAAATGTTTAAAAAAAAAAAATCCAAGATTTTAACTCTTTAATTACCAAGTTCATAAATTATGACACTGATTTGGGTAAAAAACACACAAAATTACATATTTTCGGTATAAAAAGTGATTTAGCACTGGATATTTTTTAAACTTTTATAGTTTTATATATATACTCCATATAACTCCATATACAAGCCAGAAACTAAGCCCTTTTTTTTTTTGCACAGGCCTATCTAAAGGGTTATATTGGAAGTCAATGGGGCAAAAACAGCCACCAACAACAAATGAGGGAGAAAAAATTTAAATCTAATGTTGCACAAAAACTAACAATGCATCAAAGCCAATCTTGTTACTAATCTTTGACATGCCCAAGACTGTGATAAAAGGTAAAACATTTTTTTTAAATCCAGCTACAATGACTTTTATATTGAAAATAAGTCATTTTGTGTGTTTTTTTCCCCATAATCGGTGACAAGCATTTATGAACTTGGCAATTAAAGAGTTAAAATCTTGAATTTAAAAAAAAAACATTTGGTAGTTTTGATCAGGACTGAAGTTGATTAACATATTTATGAAAAAAAAAAAAAAAGAAGAAGACATTTTTACAGTGGATGTTTTCATCCCGAACATAACGAAAGAGTAGTGAATTTGAACAATGCACAAGGGTTAATATTAAAAAATATATATTTTACAAACGTAAGAGCCCTTTCGCAACGAAACGAAATGAATAAGCCACAGGCTGAAAGAAATGTAAATTACGTCTGTTCAGTAGATGGCGCAGCTCAAACTAACTGCATGAAGAATATGATGAGTGGGAAGAAAGTTCAAAACTATTCAGCAATAACAAAAATAAAACACAAATGTGGCATTTTTGCTTAATATGGCTGAATTTTTATCATCGAATGTCAGTAGCAAAGACATACTGTATATAAAAGATATTTGTCTTATTTAATATGTTTGACTATTGCAGGTTTGTATAATATTCTGAGTTTACATTTGACTGCTTTTATTCTTTTTGAGAGATACTGAATCTGATTTCTGTGCTAGTGATATGATATTCATATTTAGTCTAGAGCGACAGTAACATCATGTTCATTTAGCGCACAACTCGATTTCTCTGAACATGGCAACACGAGAGCTGTCAGTCAAGACATGGTAAACAAAGTAGCTGGCATTACTTCTTTGAAAATGTACTTAGGTATTTCCTTCTAGAGGGGGAACATTTGTTAGTATTTTATTTAGTGATGTCACAGGAAAGTGAAGGCAGCTGGAGCGCTACACTGAATATTATATAAACACTGCTGCTCTTGATTTCCTCTAAATATGACAACCACAGCCTCAGCAAAACATGACAAATGACACATTTCACGGCATAAACTACAACTCATTATAACACAATGAAAACTCCTGTTTAAGAACTGAAGGTCTTTAGATTGTATTACAAAAAGATCCCAGTTGTCTGCTTCACAATTGCACATAACCAAACATAGTAACTCGATTTTTGACACCACAGATTCTCGCATGTCTCATGATCGTGTCACAAATCTACAGTTTTGTTTAATTTTTAGATTTCTCCTGCCACCGAACCTCATTGTTTTAAAAAAGGCTGCTTTGGCTGTTGCCACAATTAGAGACCCAAAGCTATGAAAATAGAAATAATAAAATATAAGAGATTCAGATAAACAAGAGAAAAATGCTGATGGATGAAAAAAAGGCATGTGTGTTTATATTTTGCAATTAAATTCAAATAAATTCGCAATTAGTATTTTAAAGTCAGAATAGATATAAACTCACAATTCTGACTTTATAACATGCAATTGTGAGTTATGATGTCAGTATTGTGAGGTATAAACTCAGAATTGGACTGTTTATATCTCATAATTCGGAGAAAAGAAGTCAGATTTACAAGGGGGAAAATGACAAGGTATTAATTTGCAGTTGCGAGAAAAAAGTCAGGACTAAAACTCAGGTAGGTTTAGGGGCGGGGTTAGGTGTAAGTCATTCATACATATTCATAAGAGTTGTGCAACTCGTAAAATACCTACGATTTAGCACAAATCTTTGTACGAATAAGGTCATACAGATTCACCTCTTAAAAATGTAGGAAGTGCCGTGAGATCAGACGGTTTCAGCACTTTCTTTGTGTGTGGACAGGTTCACAAAGCAGAAGAGAAACAGGAACTGAGACAGAATGAAAGGAGATAAAGGTGAGTGACGGTGAGAAAGCGAGTTAGTGGAGTGTTTATCGATCCGTTCTCCTCATCAAGCGACCGTCTCAGTAAGACGTCTGTGGTGTCCAGCTGTGGAAGTCCCTAAGCTGAGACCTAGAAGTGCTGACAGCTCCCAAATCAGCTCCTTTCACACATGCAGTGTGGCTATTGTAAGAGCACTTCTACTGACAATCGCATCCGAGTTCATGATGCTGGTGTAAAGAAACAAAGAAGGATTTATATTTTGAATAAATTCCATTCTTTTAAACTTGTTATCCTTTAAGGAATTCTAAAAAGTGACACAAGTTCCAGATAAATAAATGAGCTAGCAGGAAAACTGATTCCAACACTGATAATAAATCAGCATATCATGATCTCTGAAGGATCATGTGACCATAAAAACAAGATATATGGCTGCTGGAAAAATGCAGATTTGCATCACAAAAATACATTAAATCTTAAGGAAAATTAAAATAGAAAACCATTATTTAAAATGGTATAATAGTTCACATTATTATTGTTTTTACTGTATTTTTGATTTAAAAAAATGCACCCTTGATTAGCATAAGAGATCCCAGCGGTGTGTGTCTATTAAACGTTCGTTTACATTACATGTCCACACATCTGCAGGTCAAGAAGTACACCTAAAACAAATTAATTTCAGATTCACTGAAATGTAGGGGTCATAGAGTGATGAATTCACTTGATGTCTGAAAGCCACACCGATAGAAACAGAGGCTGTAAAACAGACACTGATATGCACAGCTGAGATTCAAAACCCTTCTCTGGATCTCGTCTTCTATGCATGAATTCTGTGACAACCACAAGAACTCTAAACGAGTGGAATAAGAGAGTAAAAGTCACATTCGGGGACCTGCAGGGGTTATGGGACTCTAAAAGAGAATGACACCCTTAAACCTTGATGGAATCATCTGCCAGCTCTTACATTTGATGCCTTGTGCTCGAGCCGAATCACTCTTCATGAGCACTGCCATTTACCAAGCACAGAAATCAAGAGCGGCTCACGGCAGACACTTCTTCTGCCAGCGGTGTCAAACTTGAGCTGACATGAAGAGGGCCACATTGTCTATAAACTCTCTTGCTATTAAATAAGCAAGGACAGGGTCAGAATGAAACTGAATGGGAGCAGTGTCATGGATTTAAACCTGCTGCATGCTGATAAAAATCCACTGGCCTGTAGATTTATTTTTCTTCTTTTTTTTTTTGAGAAAATGTTAGTTGTACACAGCTGCTTAGAAATACTAGTGAATAAATGCAGAAATTACCTCAGGAGGTAAAACTGCAAAGTAACAACCAAAAAGTAATATGCAAATATTGGTAAAAATAAAATAAAATATGTTATATGCATATATAAAATCCATCCACCCTTTCACCACAAATATGCATATATACATATACATATGTTTAAATATATAGAAATACACTCTCAAACAATAAGAAGTTCCTAAAGCAAAAATACAAAACAAAAGTACAAGTTGTTTAAGTGTCTCTATTATTTCTGTATTTTCTGTCTCCACTGGCAAAATTTTTCTATGATACTATTTTAAAGGAATATATTTTGAATATTCTTTTTTTCTTGTTTTAAGAATAAATGTAACAAAAGTGTAGTTTAATTTATAATTAAAACAACAAAACACATATTTTCTAATGGGGGGCAGGTAGTTTAGCCAATAGCTCATTTTAAGGGAAGGGCTATTGTAATACCCAATTCAACAAAAAACACTGGAACCTCTTAAATATGCCAAGTATTCTAACAATTTTGGCCACTACTTTATGTAGATAACTTGTCAAAGCCTGACATACAGAGCCAGTAACAGTCACAGCATTTCCTTAAGCTTGATTTCTCCATTTGGAGAAAAAGAATCAACAAACTATTATTTCATCTAGCTAATTTTATGGCACCATACAGTTAGAACAACACATGGGCTCCTCATTACTTTGGTTAATTACCATCATATTAGCTCTGTGCCTGGAAGAGGCTTTGCTTAACCAACAGAAAGGATCCATTGATTCTTGGATAAATAACGTGTGCGACTGTTTTGTTTGGGTTTGAGCAAAGGCCACAGGAGCTCACATGTATAAAGCTTTAGCTGATTAGCGTGACCATCAAACTAAGAAATTACTAGAAGTTGAACACCATCTATTACTAAATTGACATAGTTCAGAACATCCAAGGAGCCGAAGTGTTTAAAACATACGTTCACATTTCAGTTGAATAATAGATTTTATCCTCTCTTTAACTCTGTTGTTAAGCTGTTTTGTGTTCAATTGCTTCTCCCATTTGCTCTTTTTACAACGACTATCACTCTATATAGACTAATACAATCAGATTCAACAATAATTTCTCAAATCTTTTTTACAAATGTCACTTCAACTGTTTTAAATGACTGGATGCTTTCAGCTGATTTTCAGCTCATCATATGGCGTGATTTTCACTAGTTAGCAGTAAACCCATTACCTCACCTGAATGATAGTAGATTAGCATTGGATGTTGTCTTGGAAATAATGGAAATGGAATGGAAATAATGATATTTTGTTTGTTGACCCAGAAAGCAGAGAAACAGTTGTACTGATTCAATTAAGTGAATCAAACTTCATTGGAACCGCCCCGATTGAGTCAAACTCAAACTCGAGACTTCAATTTCAAGCTATTTATTGTCAAAAACCAGTTTAAACAAGCCATTCGTTTATTAGTTTGTATATTGCTTGTAATGATTTTAAATAGCATGTTGTTGTGAGTGAAATGGATCTTTTCAAAACTCCAAATCATTTAAACCATTGCGTTACAAAACGATTTACTGTTTTGAAGTGCTCCAATCAGATCATGTATAGGGAATCATATTCAATTTGGGACTGCAAAGTGCATATCATAAATAATTTGATTCAGTTCTAGACTTCAAATCGCTTAACACTAATTATTTAAATTAGATTGGTATTTCTGAGAGGTTTTTGCAAATCATTTGATTTAGATTGGAACTTTAAATATTGTGAATCATTTGATTCAGATCGGAACTTAGGAGTGGGTGAGTGAATCTTTTGATTCAGATCAGAACTTTGGAGTGGTTTTGTGAATCTTTTGATTCAGATCAGAACTTTGGAGCATGTTCGCTAATCATTTCTGATCTGTCTCGATCTGACATAACAGACAGATCGAGACAACAGAGCGCTGATCATTTAGTGCAGATTTGTTAATCATTTGATTCAGATATTCAGGACTTCAGATCATATAACAGAAAACGTTTTTCTGCTTTATAAAAACAAAAAGAAAGAAAGAATAACAAATACAGATCTCTTAAGAAAATTAACCGTGGATTTATTACAGTAAAATAGTTTTTTTAATTAATACATTTTTTTACTACAAATACCATGGTTGGTGTAGCATGGTTAATTTGTGGTTACCATACTTTAACTAGTAACCATGTTTTTATTTCACCTTAAGAGAACACATATAGGATGAATATAGAACTGCAGTTTTGTCTGCTTTAGAACTAAAGAACTACCTTTTACAAAACAAAACAAAAACTACCTTTTACAAACACTTTCTGATATTAAAAAAAACACTCAAATAAATAATAATTCAATGTTAAGTTTTGTCCCTGCCAATGTTTAAATGAAACATGCACTATTGATTGAGATTATAAAACAATTCAGTAACCATTTCGTCACATCAGAGGACTTACTCTCACTTTAAGCAAGCAGAACTAGAAGCTTTTAATGACAAATGTCAGCAAAATGTCCAATGAGTGTAATATTTCCAATGAAAGTGCCTGAAGTAACAACCAGCTGTGATTAATGTTCATGTGTCTTGTGGTCAACACAGAACTGCAGTGAAAAATAACACCTTGAAATGACTGTAGGACAAGGAGCCAGCAAAACACAGCCTGAAGATTAGACCATATCAAGACCCAGCCACGCAGGAACACCCTCGAAGTCTTACCGACGGGCACAGGAGCCGAATCTTGATATCACCCTGTGGATAAGCAGCAGCATAAAAAATGAAAAGTTTATCTGAGGCGCCAAACACAGCTGCAGTGTTAAAAACAGCCCTGAGATGAACGGCAGCCATCGTATGCTCACCTGCTCCTGACTTCAACACTGTCAAAGCAATTTACAGACATCCAGACGGAGAAAGACTGAGAGGGCACAGCCACAGAAGAGACAAAATCAACAGAGACCGAGAACAGCATGCATGAAATCAGAGACATTCGGCTTTGGAGAGCCATAATATGAAATACCAGAAGAGTCGGTTTCTACTTGGTGAAATAATGTCCCTGCCACTGTTTTACTCGAATCTTATGATACTTCTAATCAGTCTAAATTATTTTAATGTAATATTTTGACAGTAACAATGGTGAATAGTAAAGTAAATATAATAATAAATATTAAAAAAGTAATTTAAATCCCCATTCTCATTATAGTGTTGTGTTGTATAGTGTTACATTTATCACAATCCTTATTCATACTTTTAAATATCAAAGGTGTTACAAATGCCTGTTTGTATCTCTAATTGAATAATATTTAACTCAATTAGGGTGTAATTTGTAATTGCTGACATGTCAAAAGCTGCTGGAGGCATTGGCCTAGTAAGATTATTTATTTTATTTCAACCAAAGAATTTATATTTTTATTCAGCAAGGATGCAATCTATTAATTATGTGTTACACTACAGACATTTATAATGTTACAAAATATTTCTATTTCACATAAATGTTGTTCTTTTGAATCTTCCCTTTAAGTAATCGTGAATGTTTGTTCATACTGTATAATCCAGGGATTCCCGAACTTTTTTGTCAGCCTTAGTTAGGCCGGCGACACACTGGAAATACTGTGCACAAACTACTAGCTACTACTAAATATTGTAGAAACATAATTTTCTGTAAAGTTGCTTTGTAACGATTTGTATTGTAAAAAGCGCTATACAAATAAACTTGAATTGAAAAAAAAAAATAAAATAAATAGAACCGACGCCTATTTTTCACGCGACACGCGCGCTTGTTGGAAGCATTTCCAGGCAAAATATAATAGGAAAATGTGTTTATATGTCATTTTGTACACAAATACATATGAATTCATGATATTTTGATATTTGAAAGTCTATAGGTTGACATAAATTGAGATATAAATGTAATTTAAAAAATAAATAAATAATTATTGATTTTCAAATATTGCACCTGTCAAACAATCTATTTCGCCGTCAATACTTTTGACGGTGTCCTTTATCAGTAGGCGTAGGTGTAGGTGTGTAGAAAAAAGTTGATATTGTTGTCCAGAAGACAGGGGCGGATCTAGAAAAACATTGATGTGGTGGCGAGAAGGGGGCAGGAATTTTTGAGGGGTGGCAACATATGGCGGACGTATATATACTGAATTTAGTCACAGTTATCACAGTTTGATGATAAATATATGTGCACACTACAAAAGGACACAGACTGTCATTTACAAACTTAATCTCATGCAATCAGTGTCTTGCATTTGAAACAGTTCATATAAGGAATAAGTGACCATCACCCATAAGCACCACACACTCACTAATGCATACAGTATGCATCGACATGTAATTAAGAGCATTATAAAAGATTCAGTGTTATCAATATCTCAATTTATTATAAGAAACACAAGATTTTAACAGTCAATGACATTTCCAGCTGGGGAGTTTAGTGTTAATCATCATCTAACTCAACCAGTCAAGAGCTACATTTAGCCTTAGATGTTATATGAATATAGTCCCTGAAGCATAGGTTTATTAGCTGACAATAATAATAAATAAATAAACATTATAGGCACAAATACAAATGTACTTTTAGAAATTGTTTCTGAAAAAATATGGTGTTATTGTTTTGGCAAGTTTAAATTAAAACTTCTATGAAAACTTGTGTGATATTCCTTTCAAATAATGTTTTAGTATATCTTTTTTAAGTATATTTTACTAAGCAATTTCTTACATAATTTCTTTGAGTTAGACCAAACTTTTATTTTGGTGGGTTTGTAGACAGAGTTTCTGTGTTTTTTAATGAACTATTATTATTATTAGCTAATAGGAAGTATAGCATATCAAGTATAGCATACTCTGTGCAATAGTATTATATTTCTGTTTGAATTTCTTCAAAGTTACACCAAAATTTTATTTTGACAGGTTGTCGTAAAGACATTACCATTTCTGTCAGTCTGTGAATACGATACGAATGAATGACGATAGTTTTATCAAATGAAATGGTGAAATCCTCTCATAGCGCGCTGACGTGAACATGTGTAGCATCATCATGTGTCAATATAGTGAAGAGCTGAAAACACCACGCGTGCTTCAGTGAGTTATTGTCGTGCCCCCCTTCCTCAAATATGATGATGGGAAAAAAATTACTTTAATCAAATAAAAAACTAAATTAATAAATTTTATTATTTACAAATCACAATTGTAGCTCTCGACATTTACCTGTGGCTATAACTTTATTATGACTCTAATTTATTTTATAGTCTCAAGCATTCAGAAATCATGCAAAAGGAAACTAAGCAGTTTTACTATGATAAAACCATCGTTTCTTTTTGTAAGGGTTGTGATATGCACGTTTTTTTGTTGAAGAAATTATAAAGCCTGTGTCATAGATAGCAAAAAGGTGTCCAAAAATGAAAGATTAAGTGAATATTTGAATGAAATGTTTGGTCAGTATCCTGTCCTGTAAGTGTAACAGCAGCAATCACATGGCATTTGTAATAACATGTACATAAATAGTTTATTTTGTATTTGCCTACATTATGTATTTTAACAGTGTTATTATTAACCAATCATTATTGCCTCATTATTTTTTTATATAATGCATTTTAAGCCATTTTAAAGGCTATTGATGGCTTAGGTCTGTTTTTATAGCAACAACAACAACAACAACAAAATATTACAGTATATTAATACTTTGTAAATTATTAGAGTTTGGGGTTCGCGAATCATTTGAATCAGTTCGGGAGTTCGGAGCAGATCGCGAATCATTTGAGTCAGTTTGGGGATCGCGAATCACTTGAATCAGTTCGAGAGTTCGGAGCGGCTTCGCGGATCATTTGAATCAATTCGAGAGTTAGGAGCGGGTTTCGAGAGTTAGGAGCGGGTTTCGCGAGTCAGTTCGGGAGTTCAAAGTGGGTTCGCGAATCATTTGAGTCAGTTTGGGGATCGCGAATCATTTGAATCAGTTTGGGAGTTCGTAGCGGGTTCAAGAATCATTTGAGTAAGTTTGGAGATAGCAAATCATTTGAATCAGTTCGGGAGTTCGGAGCAGGATCACGAATCATGAAAGATTCGCGCTCGTAAATTTTCAAATTGGCAATAACCTTTAACTCGTTGGGTGGCAAGTGGCAAGGGGTGGCAAGGCTTTCTTTTATGGTGGCATTTGCCACCCTATGCCACCCCGGTAGATCCGCCCCTGCATGAAGACAAGAGCCTGGTCTGTCAACGGTCTCCCTCTATAGCAGCAGCACGCCAGCGCCGCGCCAGGCACGCGATGCTCACGCCACGCAGCCAGTGTGTCACCGGCCTTATAGACATAAAATATTTCATTGAGGAAGTTAATATTTCAATCATTTAACAACCAATGATTCGCATGTTTCGAGTTCTCTGATGTTGGTTAATGGTCAGCTTGACATGCAGGTAAACGAATAAAATATTTCTATTTGTTAGTATTTTTATTTGACATTTAAGTCATTTAGTAACTAACAGAACCACTGCAGTTCCTTCGTTTGGAGAACCCTGGAGTCATATAACGTTTGATTCATTTTATGATGCCATTATAAAAAAGTGGAATATATTTTCTTTCTCAAAATATCAATATGGTATGTTTAAAACAAGTCATCTAGAATATACTCATGATAACACACTGTAATGTAACACAAGAATTTAGTATACAATGGTGAGTACATTTCAAATATGGTTTGTCAATTGCAAATCATAATCAAGAACAACAGACAATTATCTGTTCAACCAAACACATACTTATTAAAGCAAACATTCGTAAAAAGGAAATATTCCAAAATGCTTTTAAGTGTTAATCACTGGAAACAGATCTCATTTAATCTGAAAAGCTCAGCACACACCAAAACAGTCCTATCTTCATCTTGAAGGAATGATAACAAACACAAGATAAATCTGCATCTGTGACATGCTGTTGTTCACCACACAAAATCATTACCCTCCGTTTGTAAAAACAAGGAATTAAGGTGTCTACAGTAATGCACTTACAGTGGAGGACTGTGTTATACTGCCTGAGGTCTGGTTATTATCCTTCTCTCTCGTGAGCATCGCTGCTTTTACATTGTTTCCTGCAGTGGAGCTGTGAGCCCCGTCACGCCAGACATCTCTAATACTGCTGGATCTCCACAGTCTAATCTTTAGCTGTTAATTAAATGTTTTCAGCTGGGGGAGGAGACAGATTGTTAGAAATGATAGAGGGCTTAGGAAAAAGGGTAATACAGAGATTAACAGGTACAGTGTGCACTGCAATTATTATTAAACAGCACTAGCCCCTAAAAATAAAACTAATACATTATTTAATGCATGGAGTCTGCGGGGCAAAGGCTCATGGCACGTTTATTTTTTTTAAATGTGCAAGGTCAATATGTGCTTGCAATTTAAAAAAAAAACATACACTTTTTTTAAGCTTAAATTTATAGAGATAGTCCTCGTGCATGCTTGTTTATAAGCCATGATCTAATCCTGTTTACATTCAATAAAACCTGTCATTTAAAACACACACACACACACACACACACACACACATATATATATACACACACATTACGTTGTTTTTTGCATGTTTTGCAGTGCTTTTATTATGAAATGTCTAGTAAGTTGCTTTAAAAGTATGCCCAGTTTCATCCAAAACGCATGAATTGTAAAAGAATTGTGGAAGTTCAGAAATGAGATGTCCGTAGAGTGGCACTGAAAAGCTAATGCTTTGTTGTGATTGAAAATAATGTGCACCCTCACTAAAGACTATGCTAAACCTTCACAAATAGTGTTTTTAATAAACAGACATTGCAAGTGCAATGCTTTACCAGGTGCGCTTCGGAGCAAGTTTACTATGTCAATAAAACACACATATGAAGTTAATTACGTGATGCAAGCATAAAAATGTATACATTTTCGAATCGTGCCCTTTGGTAAAAATGTTTTGAGCTCATAATCTGCAGTGAATTGGACATACAGGTTTAGTATAGGCTCATTTTCCATCCAATTCACTAACCAGCTCCAGTTTAACCAGTCTACTTTCGGTATAAATTAGTCTTGTTCTTTAAAAGGAGTCATTTGTTAACTAAATGTTAATAAATTGAAGCTGAAAATCTTAAACGTAGGTTAATAAACATAACTAACTGAGTAGAGTACAGAACTTCAAGTAATATCTACCCATTATTTCTCTTTTAAATCCTGATTAATTTATATTTTTAAGCACTTTGAATCAACTACAGTTGTGTTAAATGTTTGCTTTATAAATACAATTTCACTTGATTTGACTAAAATGACTAAAACTTAAAATAAATTAAAGCTATAATAGAAATATATTCTGACAAAATCATAAAGCATGTAAAAAAGTGAAAATATGAAAACAAAAGCGATTTCAAAATATTAATTAAGAATATAAAAGTATACAGCAATGGAAAAAAAATTAGATCAGATTTTCTGGATTTACTAGGTATGGGTTTGAGTAAAATGTAAAAAAAAAAAAAAAAAAAAAAAAAAACTGTAATGATCTGATAATATTTCTTCCAAATTTTTAAAAAAATGAATGTCCTTTACCTTTTTTTCTCCCAGAAAATATGAATTGGTCAAAATAGCAAATATTTGTTCATTTGTTGTGATTGAAATTCAGTATTATCCCACCAAATATTGAAATCTTAACTTTTCTGAAGTTATGACTCAATATAAACGTCTTTTTAAATTGTTATTTATTTTTTTATTTTATGTTGACCAATTACATAGTATTGAAAATTGCTCTTAAAAGAAAAAAAAAAGTTTTTTTTTAAAATTGGGAATAAATGTCATCAGTAGTTTACAGAATAAAACAAAAGTTATGTTTAACATGTAACTGTATGCACTATAGTAAAATAACACAAATACTAAATTAAGTAGGATTTTTTTATATATATGATACAGAGAGAGAGAGAGAGAGAGACAGAGAGAGAGAGAGAGAGAGAGAGAGAGAGAGAGAGAATCTTAAGCCCTGAGAAGTCTTCCTAACATTCTAACTGAAGTCTCCATGGTTACTAAACTGATAAGATGCTGCAGGATTCAGAGATGTTTCTGTAATTCGGCCCCAGGTGTCTGGATCACAGAGATGTTGTACAATCAGATCATGGTGGTCCGCTGCTCCCCTCAAAACCCAGCACTCATAACCAGCCTACAAGCAGGGGATTGCACTCTACAAATTGCACTCACTGTAATTCTGCGTGCTGTTACCTGGTTTGCATAAATTGTTTAGTGGCGCAGGTGCTAAATCAACATAAAGCAGGTGTGAAAAACAGCGCTAATGCTTGGTGCAATTAGTCAATCTCTCCATCAGTGCTGCATGTGTCTGAAGATTTTTTAAAGAAGGTTTCCTAGACTCAATACTACCATTCACCTCCTAAAACCAGAGCTCAATATCCTCAGCACAGGATAACGCAATGGCTTTGGAAATCCAGGGTTGAGTTAGCTTCCAAATCTCCTTAAATCATCCATTCCTCCTAACCTACTCCCTCAGACTCCTGCTGAATAATCTCACGGTCGGACAGAAGATGTGAAAGTGATTTCAAGAGCACAGTAATCTTCCCAGCCTCTTCAGAGAACATCTATTCCCGCTAATGAGTCTTCCACATTTATTCACCAAAAACCCTCTCACCTTCATTCATATTCACACACACTAAATATGAAAATCAAAAGTCGAGCTGAATCCTAATTAGATGTGTGTTTCATGAACGGTGGGCTCGATGTGGATTAGAGAAGATGTCTCTCTTAAGTCTCATAACATTCTGTCTGGAATTAAAAGAGTAAATCAGATGTTTGACTACATGTGGGATAAATTTCAGGTAATATTTTCTGGAAGAGGATGAATCCGTTAGGATGTAGTTGCAATCACTGTCAAGATGTTTTAATATCAAACTCTAATGTCTTACTGTGCTTCAGTCAGAATAAATTGCAGGTTTAATTATGCTGCGTGTATACTGTGAATAGTAAGTGAATGTTCTGTATGCATGGCATGCCCGGATTACCTGCCACATTTGCTGAAATGTGATGTATGCATATGAAGACACTGCACGGGATACTGTTTCCCAGAATGCAACAGGCTCCATGTGACGTTTCCTCTTCAAACGCGTGAGTAAACTGGAGGCAGGGTATAGTAATTATAAAACACTTTTATGCATACATCATATTACTGTAAACTACAAACTATCGCTGTGTATCTAAAAACAATAATGCATCTCTTAAATTGTGACTGCAGTTGCATCTGATCAAATGTGCATTCTGATTCATTAGCTTGGGTTAAACTAATTAATTTAACTTTGTCGGAACAGCAGCTTTGCTAATGATGTCTCTATGTGTTTCTCTGTTTTAGGATTTACACAAGCTCCAGTCTGGATCCAGAACACCTGAGAAGAGATGATGCTGACCCTGAATCAACAAACAGAACTAGTAAACATTGCTACAAGTGTGACTGCATCATATAATAATTGCTGTTAATAATGTTCATGGTCTGGCTGACTACGTCTTGTATTAATTTTTCTGAAAAATCCTGTCATATGCACATAAACTGACAGTCACCACTTATAAGCTACTACTACATAATGTAAAAATGTACTTTTCTCTAAAGTTGATTGGTAATGATTTGTTTCGTTAAAAGCGCTATACAAATAAAACTTGAATTGAATTTAATTGAATTATCGGCGCAAGGACGCGCCGGTTCGGGAGGGGGCGAACTGTCACAGTTATGGACTTATGTTTGTGTTGCGTTCTCGTGGCTTAGTCTTCCTTTGACCTAGACTTCCTGGGTTGCCCTAATTGGTTAATTGGGTTCACTTTATTGATATTTGATTCTGTCTTTGTATACCTTTAGTTTCTGTCTGTTCATCATCCTGGATTCATGTTTTGAAATGAAATGCATGTTACTGCTAAGGAATTCTCTTGTCCTTTGTTTTGGAATTTAGAATTAAAGACTATTAACATTTACTCTATTGTCGGGCACTTGACTAAAACCACGGTGCGTGTGAAAATGCTAAAAAAAAAAAAACGGCACAAAAAATGATAAAAAAAGCAGCACAACTGTCTTCATTAATTACAACATATACACCAATTTTATTTCAATATTAATACTTAAAAAAAAAAAAAAAAATCAAATAAATGCAGCCTTGAGTAGGAGAGATGTATTTCAAGAACAAAACTTTGTTTAACATAATCAACTAACTTTTAAATTAACATTTATTTGATATATTTATATAAAATGATTAAAATCGAATCAAAAAGACTCAATTAAAAAATGACTAAAATGACCTCATATGTTTATAGTTTTAGAATAATATCAACATTTTAATAACAACAGATTATCAACAGAAGAAAGTGTTTTCTATTATACTTCCAAGGTATGTTGTAACAACAGCACTCTTTATACTTCAAGAATCATTTGCCGACAAATGTGGGGAAAAATAAATCAAAGACACAGTGCAAAAAATACTGGGATAGTTCTACCAAAAACAAATTGTGTCATTTCTTTCATCACAAGTTTCTTTGGAGGACAAAAGAAGATGTTTTGAAGAAAGTTGGTAACCAAACAGTTGACAGTAGCCATTGACTTCCATAGTATGAACACAACAACAATGTAAGTCAATGGCTACCAATAACCTGTTTTCTTACCAACCTTCTTCAAAATATAATCTTTTGTGCTCAACAGATAACAATAAATTCATAAAGGTTTGGAACAACTAGAAAGAGTGTAAATGATGAAAGAATTTCCATTTTTTGAACTCTTTCTCTATGTAAAGCAATGTCACTGCTCCTGCTTTACATCATCGGCCAACTGCTTTGCAATATCAAGAATGGGAGACAAATAAAGCTACTAATGCATGTTGTCAATGCAGATCGGACATTGTGAGATCATCTCCAA
Organism: Carassius gibelio; assembly: GCF_023724105.1. Classification (NCBI taxonomy): domain Eukaryota; kingdom Metazoa; phylum Chordata; class Actinopteri; order Cypriniformes; family Cyprinidae; genus Carassius; species Carassius gibelio. Next base: position 17,376,036 of record NC_068409.1, on the reverse strand, counting down.
TTGCCTCTATTGTGTGTGTATGTATCTCATTACATCCACAGGAAATGGCTCACATTCGCGTGGCTTGGCTTATTGGTTCCTAATGGCTTCTTGCAGATCACATACCCACATCCTCTAAATATCTCTCACAGGTCTTAATGTGCTTCAGGGAGTCAACAAGGCCTGTCCGAGGCACGAGATCGATACAGACTTCAGCATCCTTTAATTCTCAAGCTGGATATCGATCGCGTGGCAGATGGGAAGCGGGGATTGTCCCACCTTGCATGCCATAGGTGTCCGAAAAGAGAGAGATAGAGGAGAACGTAGGCATGTAGACAGATAATAACCATTGATGTGTACGCAGTAACAAAGTGAAATGTCAATAAAACATATTTGTGAGATACGCAGTGACTCTTTTAGAGAGTGTGTGTGTGTTTGTGTTTGTGTGTGTATGTCGAAGAATGGGTTACACCTTAAAATGGCTAGCAAAATGACTCTTTTGACATACACGTCCTATCTGTGTTCATGACAGATTCAGAAAAACGGTTACTGTCTGGTTTGATGAGATAAAAACTGAGATGATGCAAGAATATGCCATTTTGGAGAAATAAAGTCATTAATAATCCCTTGTCAAGCAACATACACACAGCTGACGAAACACACACAGAGAGAGCCACATTAAAGATGGGACACCAAAAACGAGAGATACATCTCTAAAGAATCTTATCTTTAAGAATAAGACGATTAAGATGAAATCCTCGCTTGTGCGTCAGTCTCCTTTCACTGGGATTCGATGTTAGCACGTATGCTAACTTCCTGTATGACAATGAAAAGAAAAAGTTATTTTCCAAAGTGATTTCTCCTAATGCATAAAGAACGGCATACAGACTCAAACTGGCAGGTGGCATCGGTGCCTGAGGGAGATGTGACATCTCTTCAATCTGACAAAGCCCACACGGGCTCAGATCTGACACTGGCAGAGGAACAAACTTGTAAACATGTATGTTCCTGTTGCTCGCTGACGCTGCTTGCAAGCCCCCCTGGGATCTGGAACATTTTGTTGTGGCATTTTTTATACAGGTGAAACAATACACCCACAGAGATCTTCTTTTTTTTTTTTTTGTTGGTGTGATGGACAACTGGAGGAGGCGTCCTGACTTGAGAGGATATAATGATAGATTGGGTTCCACAACATGCTCAGGGAACAGAAGTCTTATGACCTTCAGCTAGATTTATTTTTGTGGTGGACCACAACGGAAGCTAGATTAACTCTTCTCCTGCCACTGACGGATTTTGCAGCTTTCTGGGTTTTTACTGTTATATGCTATTACACATCTCAATCATGAAGAAGCAGAAACCAGCGATTGTAAATGTAGGCAGAAGCATATGTAAAATAACGAGATTATGAAACATTAAACAGCATATAAATCAAACAGTCTAACTTTGCAAAATGAAATGTCGACCCAAGAAGTGATTTAAAACTGTGAAGCTTTGGAAGTCTTGATGTAAGTGATCGATTACATTATAATAATTTGTTTTGAATGCAATCCAGACGTAGTCTTTGACAAAAATGCAACTTTCCTGTTCATATTTATCCATTCAATAAAATATTCCGAGGGGCATGCAAGGGGAGTCATTTATTGCCATAAAACAGATTTTAACTTTTGACTAATAGATGGCATCAGTATTTGACAGTATTTTTAGGGAATGTTTACACTGGCACATAAACAATTTAGTGTAAATACACCAAAGAGTTGCAGAGATCCAGTCTTGTATATTTTTTTGTACCTTTCTGTAAAATTTAATTAAGCAACATGAGAACAAATAGTTGGGTTGGAAAATGTTAAAGATACAGTATGTAGCCTAATACTCAAAAAGTGTCCAAATTCAAAATATTGGAGAGTTTCTCTTCAGATGCAACACTCACACAGGTTTTCAGATTGAGGACATGCAATAGAACGAGCGCAATTGACAATGCAAGGTGTCGAGCATTACAGTGTAAGTTGATGAGTTGATTATCTGCATTTTAATATTCCTCTGGTCACAGAGATTTTTAGATAGATGCCGAGGCTTTTTAGGAATCTAGGAGCTCTAACCCATTATGTTTGCTGGCTTCCATGGCTGCAATACTCCAACCTGGAGTGTCAAATTCCTATTGGTTGAACTGGCAGTGGGGGCGGAGTCACACAGACCAAAACAAAAACAGACATTCCGACACGGAACACACATTTTAAAGTAGAATAACTGGCTGTAGAGTTGTTTTTCACAGAAACGAGTATGTGAACTTAGCATGTCTTCTGAATATCTGCAAACATATTCAAAACATTATATAAATCACCTTTAATAACTTTTGTTCAACTTTTTGTGCAACTGATCTGCGTCATATTGAAGGATTTAAAGGAGTTTCACTTGAAGGACATGCACTATGGCGACATGATATATACTTGGCATAATAATGAATTCTCACAAAGTGATTTGTACGGAAAAATATGATTTTTAGGAAAAAAAATAAAGTGTAAAGGTCTAACCTTATCCCAAAACGTAACCAATAAGTGAGACGTAAGCATGAATTTGATGATTTTTGGCAAAACGTAAAACAGTGTGGCCCCAAACTTCCTGCAAAGTACTTTGCATTTGCAATATACATACTGTAATATTACAAAAAAACTTATCCAATACAGCCACTGCAGTATCATTTGTCTCTAAACGCTCAGAAATCTGAAGCAATCATGAAGAGAGTGACACTAGAGACATGAGACTTTTTCAAAATCAGTTTCTCGGTTATAAATTTAGAAAAGCCAATCTTCTAATTGCAGTTACACAGCGCCGTACCACTTACATGTGTAGTGGAAACACTGTAACCTGTTATTATGGATGCCCAGATAAATGTGTTGCTTACATGAGCTGTCTGAAAAAAGCTTTAGACGGACCACCTCTGATTGTCTCCATTACAGCTAAAAAATCATCTGACGAACAATCAATCACAGAAATGAGCAGCAGTGCGGCAGGTCAGCAGAGAGATGTGCAGATGCACTTATAATGAGAAGCGGGAGGACTACAGGGAGCCATTGCTGTTCTTGATGGATGAACACGAGTTCGTTAACAACAAGTGAATCTGAAAGAAGAAGAATCCCCTCGAACAACAAGCAGGAGGAGGGACACAATGCCATTGTTTTGATTTGCACCCGATGACTCTCTGTTCCTGATAGGATGATATGATGCACTTCATGTGAAGTATTTGTCGATAGCAGATAATGTGTTGTCAATAGAGATGTTCAGTTTGAGGTACTACTGTATAAACTGGGGGAAAAAAGCCGTGGGATTAATCTAGAATTTCTCAAGGGTTTTAGAACAAACTCGTGTTTTTTTTTTATTAAAATAAGCTCTGTAGATAACATTTCATGAAGAGACTTTCATGTTATAGCGGTGGATAGAGTGCACAGATCAAGGTAGAGCTAATTAAATATTATCTTTCAAGAGTCAGACAAATGCAATTCAGGAAAATGTTAACTAGAATCGAGCTGTAGACTCAAGAACAGCTGAAATCGGATCAGACCAGTTTGCAAATAAATTGTTCAACGATCAGTCTGTGCAATAAACTGAACATTGTTTATAACATTAAAATATTGATTAACTGCTTTCAGACATATCTGATTTGGTGAAATGATTCAACTATAGTTCACCAGAAAGAATCGGTTCAAAAGAATGATTCGTTCATGAACCGAACATCACTCCATTTACCTAAAGCCCTGGATAACAGATAATAATGTTGTCAATAATGTTCAGTTTCTACATAAAGACAAAAATAAATAATCAGAGAACCGTTGTGGTCCTTATGTAGCATCTTTCTAGCAATTTACAAGTGTAAAGCATTAAAATTCAAGGTAGGTATGAGTAACAAAACTCTCAAAACTAAGACACACCACTGGAAATGTCCTGAGGCGACCCATGTTGAGTTATCCCTCCAGCTTAGCCTCCAAATCGAGGTCATGCCTGAACAGCTCTATTCTCTATTCACAGACCTGTTTTGAATTTACTGTGTAGCGTTAACATGTGCAAATTACTCTACCTAGACTTAAAGGTGAAGTGTGAAAGTGCCAACATAATGGAATTTCAAGCAAGGCTTACATATATTTGTCTCTGCATGTATCTGGTGTAGCAATTACACTCTTCACCTCTGTGTAAACCCAAGACATTTACAGACCTCACCGGACCTTTTAGAATTTTTCTGGTTAAGCAGCAAATATGCAAATTCAGCTTGAGGTTTTTGATGATGTAGGACTCGCAGACAGCAGGATTCTCGAGAAGCCTCCAGACTACATAAGCAGTGGATAACAGCCAAGACACTGAAAAGCAGTGAAATAGGGCTAAAAAACGTACAAGAAACAATGCTTACAGAATTCTGTTGGCTTTGAAAAGCAATACTGATATTTTATTTATGTTTATTATTATTTTTATTAATAGCAATAATAATAATAATATATTATTATGAGACCTTACAATTACTGAATGGATATCTTAATAGAGCTTTTGTCTTTGTGTGCTATATTATGCTAGCAGCATGTTAAATTACGCCAGAAACACACTTGCAATGCTAAATCATGCTAGCAACATGTTAAAATATGCTAGCAACAAGCTAAAATATATAAAAAATATGTTAGTAACATGCTAAAACATCAATGTGCAAATAATGATAAAAAAATATGCTAAAAATGATACATGATACAAGTATACATGAAACAATTAAATCATGTTAGCAAATAATCTAGTTATGTATATGCTAACATATGCTTCAAAATATGTTAGTAACATGTTATGTTAGCAATGTATTAAAGCATGCTAGAAACATGATCATAAAATGTTTAAACATATTAAATGCCAGAAACATGCTAAAACATGCTAGAAAGAATGCAACCAACATGCTAAAATGTTAGAAAATGCTATAAATGTGTTAAAACATGCTTTAAACATGCTCTAATTTTAGAAAATGTTATCAATGTGTTAAAACCTGCTTTAGACATGCTGTAATTCTAGAAAATGCTATAAATGTGTTAAAACATGCTTTAGACATGCTGTAATTCTAGAAAATGCTATCAGTGTGTTAAAACATGCTTTAAACATGCTCTAATTTTAGAAAATGTTATCAATGTGTTAAAACCTGCTATAAATATGCTAAAATGTTAGAAAATGCTATCAGTGTGTTAAAACATGCTTTAAATATGCTCTAATGTTAGAAAATGATATCAATGTGGTAAACATGCTTTAAACATGCTGTAATTTTAGATAATGTTTTCAATGTGTTAAAACATACTATAAACATGCTGTAATGTTAGAAAATACTATCAATGTGTTAAAACATACTATAAACATGCTAAAATGTTAGAAACATGCTAGCAATGTGTCAAAATATACTAGAAACATGCCCAATTTTTGATTAAAGACGTTTTGAAAGCCTTTTCAAACTGAAAACCTTCAAAGTTTCAAGTTTGGCTTCCTCAAGTCAACATAAAGCTTGTCTATAAACTTGACTGCCATGTATGTAAATGTAATTGCTTATGATGACATCCTCTATTTGGATTCAAAACAATATAATTCTGTGCCCATTCTTTGTGCTATTATAGTAATAAATAGTAAATATAGAGCTCTGCACTTACATCTCAGCTACAGGACGTCTTCCTCTATGTCCTTCTCATGCAGTAGGTTGACTTGTCATTCATGAGCTTGTAGTTATGGAGCCTGGAGGATCTAAATATAGAAGAGACATGGTTAGTCTTTCACAGGTGCAGCTCACTTTGCTCCATCCAGGTCAGCGGATGGACATGGCCTCAGGAAATTCAGAGTTGTCAAACCAGAGGACAGACAAGAGGGATGTAAAATATTGAAGAGGAGTTCAACTGCATAGACTCATGATACTAAGGGAAATATTTTCAAGCAACTAAGGAACACCTAAGTCCATCAACCTGCCATTAATGAAAGATTTGAACACACACACATACAAAAACTACTTCAACACAACTTGACAAGTTTTGCAATTTCATGAGTTGCTGTGAAGTTCAGTGCAAATCAGTTAAATCATTTCTAATTTATTCATCAGTGTGCCTTTAAAAGCTCACAGATCTGAAAAGATCCAGTTGAAGGAAAGAAGAAGAAAGAAACAAGAAGCTTCAAAGCCAGCCTCAAACATCACTAAAAATCTTTGACAGCGCAGATCTATAGAAACTTTAAAATCTGGAAGGGAAATCCAAACTCTGTGTGTGATGTCAGGCTCAGAGGCCACATCTTTTGACACAGATTTCTTTAAAATGAATCAGCTTGCATTTTCTATAGAGATACAGTAGTGTTGCATCAACGAACAGATCTGATTTGATATGACAGAATCAAACGGATGCTCCCACATCAACGTTCATTGTCACAGCTGTACATTACATGGATCTGAATGCAGACATATTGGCTTTGATTTATTTTAAAGAATATTCTAGAATTGTGAATCTGATTTGTTTCTCAGCTCATATAAAATGCACTGTACTTTTTGCTTGCTGATTGTTGTGAAATTGATTTATCTTATACAATCTATTTACAAAGTATAATCTGTTACAGATTATAGATTACATGATGAAAACTTATTAAAAAGTTACTCATTTCAGGTAATGTAATGGGACTACTTTTTGTATTAATTTTTTTTTACCTATTTCTGTCAAGGCAATATTTCTGATTTTCGTTGAAGTTTTCGTTTTTTTATTTAGTTTTAATTTTATTTCAGCTCCATATCAATACTGACATTTTTTTCAACCGTTTTAGTTAACAATAACAACACTGCTATACAACTGCAAGAAAATATTAAGCAACTGTTAGTCAAGTGCTTATGTTTAATTGAATAATTTAGTGTTGCTGTCTGGCTCTTTCTATTGTTTTAAAGAATGTGATCTTTGAATGTTAAACGGGCAAAGGTTAATGAGATGGAGGAAGAGCAATTCTGCAGAACTTCCCCAACATCTAAATTATTAATTGTTGTTAATTGCAACAACGGCTCAGACGGATCAAAATCTAGTGAACTCAAATGCACTCTGATAAGTACAGTTTTAAATAAATAAAAACAACATAAATCAAAACAGAGCTATTACAATAAATAAAAGTGGTTTTACTCAAATTTGGTTTGCATGACTTCAGAAGACTTAGTGCATGTTTCATATGAACCACTTTAATGATACTTTAATGCTGTTTGGCTTTTTAGAGATCAGCAGTATAAATCAGCATCCACTTCAGATATCAGCAGAAGTTCAGACTTTCTGCCAAAGATCTCACTTTGCAATTGATGGAAGAATGAAAACAACTGGGTTGAAACAACATGAGAGTAATTAAATCTTTTGAAAGTATTAATTTTTGGCTTCCTGGCTTGCAATATGTTCTTGGCATGAAGGAGAAGTGCGATTTCTGGTCACAAACTGACCACAGCAAACTCCATCACTGCTTTACAGCCCCCAGACGGCACTAAATATTTTATACGATGTGTTCTACCTTAGAAATGAGTGGTATTATTTATGGAAAGGCCCGGAGAGCTCCGTCACGAGGCCATATAATATACGGGGCGTCGCTCCAATCTCGCCCTCCTCTATTGAGAGAGCAACACTCAGAGAAGAATAAATAATGGAAAGGGTATTATTGGAGCGCACTATGAGCACTTTAAGTTTGTTTTCTAAAGCTGAGATGGACAAGCTTATATTTGCATACAAAGGGACTTTTCACCATCATGACGTTTCAATGAAATATTGAAACGGACTCATTAAAATACACAGAGATTGGAGCTTTTTGAAGTTTGAAAAGTTACGTTTAAGTGTACTTCTCTCAGGAATGTGCCAAGGTGAGCTAAGAATTTCAGTGAATAATGACTTACATTTCAGTCTGTTATTCTCAAAGCTCTCTTAAAGCTTTATAAGATTTGAAATATTGCATGCACATGGACCACTTTTAAGACTAGCCTTCCAGATCCAAAGCGCGCTTGTCATTCTTATGGATAACTGCCTACAGCTGTGAGATACAGTCCAAACATCAGTGACGTAGGACTCACCTGCTGAGACACTGCATGTCTAGGTTCAGATCAGAGTCTCAAAGACAGAGCGGCTCAGGCATGTTTGGCTATAAGCCTGTCGTTATAAATAACCAAGCCTCTCTGGACCCCACAGCTGACCCTTAACACCCACCATCCATCATCACCAGCATCACACTAACTCCTGTTTAATGTAGCGGCTCAGTTGATGATGAGTCCCGAGACTAGAGGTTCAGTCTCGTCAGGGTTTATCAAATATAAATTACATTTTAATCTTTTGTAATCTTCAGGGACGGGGCTTATTAAATCCTTCAGTAAACATGTTTTAAAAGAAAAAAAATCCCTTGCTGTATGCTGCTGTGTATTGCATTAAATATATATTTTCTGTATGATATATGTTCTGTTTACATAGGCCTAGAGGTTTCCCTCCTCACTTTTCTGCCATATCACACTGATTTTCTTTTTTCAGTAGAATTAATTTCAAGAGGTCAAGGAGGGGGCAAACTAAAAGATCATAACATGAAAGTCCTCCAAAACAGGCAAAAGCAGCAGTGTAGTTCTACACAGCCATTAATCATGAGGATGAACGCTTGTTTATTGGCTGTCTCTGAAAGAGCTGATCATTTGCTCGTTCGACTTGCTAAGGACAGATTAGCACTAACACTTTTACTTACATTTCAACATATTAGACTTTATTTCAAGGGATTGACACTTAACTGACCAGAACCGAAAGAACACGATCATGTCATATTGCTTTTGTAGAATAAACAAGAGGTTAGAATGAATTATACATTTGCTACATCATTTATCTGATGTTTGCTGCACATTGTAACTTTTAGGAAGAGTCGCTACATGTATGTACAACCTTATATTACTTTAAAGAGCAAAACAGGCAAATTTGAATCAACTACTCAACATCAAGCTGTGTATGAATATGCATGTCTTAAACATGGCATCAAATGTTGGAAAAGAGGTTCTTAAAGGGGAGGTTGATTGCAATTTAATTAAAAACAAAAAGTTGAGTTAGTGTCTAATGTTGCTATTTGAGCATAAACAGTGCAATGCAAATATTGATATCGTCTTTTAAAATTATATCAGTTTGATGCCTACAAAAATGACTGATAGGGACTACATCGAGTTATTTTCTGGGTTTGTGATGTCACAAACCCATATATTTACATAAACCCCGCCCCTGGAAGCATGCAACAAAAGGGGTGGGGCCATGTTGCTCTGCTTTAGAGAAGAGGAAGAGTTGTTGCCATGCTGTCATAACTAAAGGTGCAAAAAATATATATATATTCATAGACGAATCACAATTCTGTAGTTTATTATTATATAAATAAATAAAGTTCATTATTATTACTAATAAAGCTTTAATCAGGATAAAACCATATTTTAAAAGCTAACAAGCAGTTGCATTAACAAATTAAAAAGTATCTAAAAGTATGAGACAACAACATACTAAAATCAGGAAATCACCAGAGCGTTCTAAGAAGAAGGGACAGAGTGAAGGTAAAGGTAATAAAGGTAAATCATGTGAAAAATTATGTTTTTTCTTTTTTTTAAACAAAGTATTAACACATGTTAGACTGCACCCCATAAACACAATCAAGCCTAGAAAAAAAAAAAAAACAGTCAGCCGGCCCTTTAAACAGCTGAACCAATTGTTTTGGTGATAGAAAGATCACAGCATGCAGCGCCTGTTGGTCAAAAGGGCATAAATGCAAAAAAAAAACACTTGTATAATGACACCCATTACTAACTAATTGCATGTTTTCATAAAAGTATATAAATTATATAAATTAAATGTTTAAATTAAATTACTTGAAAGTTAATTTTGATTAAAAAACTGAGCGGAGGATCAGCTAAAACCCATTAGACACTCATTTATGGATTGTGTTCCATCAGAATTTTGAACTGTTCTGAAACCACAGTTTGATAAAAGAAAAAAATTAATCACATGATTTGGCGTCTACTGCTTCGAAAACAAAAGATTTGCAAATGTTTCGATGCTTCATCAAGCAGTGTTTGTGCCCAATACTAGCATCAGAACTGGTTGGTGGAAGAGAATTAATATTTGCACTTAAAAATATATTAAAGAAAAAAGCCCTTCTGACATATTTTTATTACTTCTTACTTCTGACACATTATGTTAAAAATCAAATATGCCTTTGGTGACAAGCTCATAGTCCATTTTTTTCTTTTTGTGAATGTGAGATACATTTAAATCAGAATACACATAATGCACATGTAAACAAATCGAATATTTGATTGCAAACCTTTAGTGTATCTACTGATTTATTTTGTAATTGAGGAATTGAGATGTTTGCATGTAATCATATTAACTGAAAATAATGTGGAGAATTTCTGTCAGAAAACTGATACAAACCTTTTTATAAAACCCTTGTCTGTATCAGGACTCTCATCACATTCGAGGACAGAAACTAACTGTTGAGAAGGACAGGACAGAATAATAATAATCATAATAATAATTAAATAATAATAAATTTAACATGCATTTTAATTTTTTTTTTTCATAAATACCTCAGTGATTTATAATTGTTAGTTTATATTGTGCTTAAAATTCCATTTTAACAACTAACATCTTTTTTTTTTCCCATGGGAAATAACAGTATTAACATTCAGTACTTTAATGCATGTGCCAACACAAACAACACAGTGCTGTAAAAACATGCCACAGTATCCTCTGCAAATCAGCAGAAGACAAACACAGCATTAATGCCACTCATTCTCATAAGCCACGTGAAACCACAGAGATCCAGTCACAGTCCAGCTGTTCATAAGAAGCTTGTGTGTTTGTGTTTGTGCATACTCGTATGTGTGTGTGAGGACCAGACACACACTTCAAGCATCACTCATTCTTGCACACTTGAGAGGGATAGCGCGTAAGACATGCTGTCTCCTAAAACGCCAGTCTTCACTCATCTCCACAGCTGCTGTGCATTGTCCCTGCTGAAAGAAAAAAGCAGGACAGTCACTCTGGGAAAGCTTTGAAGCCTGCAGTGATCATAAACCTCTAAAACAGGTTTTTCTCCCACCGGACACCGTCGTATGATCAGTGATTTTTCAGCCCATTTCTGATAATTACAGAGCTACAGTATGTGCTCACACAAAACGCTGGTCTTTGATGTCTCTAAGGGACGGGCTGCCCGCAAAAAGCCTCACCGCAGCCTCTCTGCAAGAGCTGTTTGTTCCCCTCGGCGGTGTCACTGCGAATGAAAGACAATAAAGAAGCAGTCAGGACTGATGTATATACGGCACACGTGTGGGGAGAGCTAACAGGCCGTATGCTCTTGACACACAGAGCCATTAGACACAAATGCACAGTGACACGGCCATCTCTCTGCAGGCGGCCGCGCTGGAAATAAAGGTCATTTTCAGGTGCAGAAGCTTGTGATAGGCAGCATATGCCACTAATTTGGATGGTGACAGGGGCAACTGCAACCATCGTTCCTGTTCCTCATGACGTGTTGTTGGGAAAAAGTGAGCTCTGAGGGGAAAACAAATGACATTAGCCATGCTCGGTCTCTCCAATCCACCCGCTGTCTTTCAAAACCGTAATGAAAATGGTGGATGGATACTTATCATCTACAGGAGACAGGAACTGAAGGTAAACCACATACAATGTAATCTACAGTAGCCTTCAGAATTATAGGCAAAGATGAGAGAGAGAGGGGCAATAAAATTGTCAGCTTGATGTTAAGATGGAAATATAAGAGTAATCTTACCTCTTAGGGGTGCGTTTAAGACCCATTGACAACAGCAGTTTTCTTTCTAATGTTGATGCAATTCCTATTGAAGAGTAAAGTGGGATGTACCAAGGGCTCTTTTAAATAGACAGTATGCTTTAGTTATATGAGCTGTTGATGTGTCTGAAATCACATACTGTCTAAATAGGCATTACTTTCAATAAAGAACTTATTATGCAACCGTAAGGGGAAAAATATGTTCTTTATCTGTATATTAAAACCATTTCATGCATCGTGTTACTAATGGGATTGTAGTTCTTTGCATCATTAAAACCAGTATGTACACAGTCTAGTACCTTTGTCATTTTGTCTCATTTAAAAAAAAATGTAATTTTCTGCTGTTTTAATGTTTTAATCTTTTAACATTTTAATGAAGATCTTTAAAGAAATGAATGGAAAGAATACAGCACTGAAGGAGTGGATGGACACGGGACATCATTTTCTTGCTAGCTTGTTGTGGATGTTATTAGGTTTAGTCTTACAAGTGAGTCAATTTTGTGTTGCTTAGACTAGTCATAACTTTAAGTCAGCATGAAAACTTAAATTGGTCTAATCTGAATCCAAAAAAATAAGCGATAGATAGAATAAAACAGAAGGAGATACGCATCTCCAACACTGGATCTGTGATCATGTCACAAAGATTAATGGCATCGTGGACTAGACCAGACATCAGGAGATTTTAGACCACACACCATCTCTGTCCAGATTTATAGCTCTGATCGGAAACAGATCTCCAAATCCACACGAAAATATTCCCACTGACCCCGTGAATGAAGATTTGCTGTCCCCTGACTTAAACCCACCGAAAAACCTGAAGAAACCCAAAGGATCAGTCTCAGAGAAATGGTTTTTGTATTTTGTTGTTGCACTCAAGAACGTGTGGATTTCTTAGCTGCCATTATACTTGACTCGATTACATTTCAAATGAAGCACACCCACCGTTTTTAAAGTAAAATTTTCACTGGTCAACACAATGTAATTTACCCCCAACAACTCAGATCATGCTCTTGTGAATATTATTTCATCTTAAATTACGAGTGAGATATGAATCACTGACACAGGGATGCTGGAATCTATCACATAAACTTACACACAGTCAGCTATGAGCATGTCCTGAATGTCTACAGTAAAGAAAAACCCATGCCAACATGAAAAACATGCAAATCCACACTAAAATGCCTCCTGGCTCAACTTTGCTTCCCACTAAGCCATTCTGCCATTCAGTGAATTTGAAATATAATCAACTTAAAGATGCATTATGTAATATTGACAGCTAGCGATTGAAATAGGGGACTACAGTCCAAATAAAAATAAAAAATAGTAGAGAATCTTTGGTGTAACTTTCTGTGAAGCCCGTATTTATAATACATTATAAGGGTGTTCTTAAGGCATTAAATTGAAAGCATAATGCATTATAAAAACTCTCATTAGAGTATTAGTATGCTCAAGAATGGAAGAATATAATAAGCTGATTTACCTGACACTTATAATCAGTTTATCTGTTGATTGACCATCAAAATAAAGTGCTAGCATATATTTACTATACTAATAATAATGACCGCTAGTTGCTATGTAGTTACAGAGTTACTTATCAACAGCTGTCTAAAGGGTACCATTAAAATAATCAAACTAATATTACAACACAAATAGTTCAAAGCAAATGTGTCATATTAGACATTCATCTGATCTTATGACTGTTTGAGAGAAATTATTATTATTATTATTACTTCTTATAAGTGGCATGTGACCACTTTAAGTAAAGTAGCATCAGAAAAAATGGCAAGATATGAGACTTTTACAGTGCATTATAACTATGATAAATATAATCCATTGTAAAAGTGGATGCAATGTGTTCATTGTGTTATAAATCATCATACGCTTAAAAGCTATAACCACAATTAAGAAAATAATATAATATATTAAAAGTGCTGTTATGAATATTCATGAGATGATACAACATATTTTAAAGTTTTTTTTATAATGCATTATGCATTCATTGTAATGCCTTAAGAATACCCTTATAATGTACCCTTATGAGGGTTGCCAGATTGATGAAAGGCAAGAGGAATGAGAGCAATTAAAATGGAAGGTAATGAGCAGTGGGCGGAGCCACACAGATCAAAACAAAAACACACATTCAGACACGGAACACACATTTTAAAGTAGAATAACTGGCTGTGACATTGTTTATGGAGAAACAAGTGTGAATTTAGTATTATGAACTAGTTTTATGTACTTTTTTTTGTATTTTTATGCTATAATAGCTACAGTCAAAAAACTACATACAGCATCTTTAAAGAAACTAATTTAATGTAAATTGTAACTATAATTGATCATGAATTTGATTTGAGTGTGATCATGGTCAAAATGTATTGAGGAGGAGAGAAGGTAAGGTAAATTCTAGAAAGTAAATTGCTAAAAATAAATTAAATATATATTGTTACCTAGATATTACAAAGATAATGTTTTGATTATAACATTACTAAATTTAAATAACAATAATAATTAAATTAATTACTATTATATTAAATTACATGGAATTATTGCTTAAATGTATTATTGTACCTATACACATTAAAATATGTATATATATTTATATAACATTCACATACTTTGTTTCTCTATCTTCCTTACACACACACACACACACACACACACACACGTTTGTTTTTGTGAAAAGTGTGTTCATCCCATAGGTGTAATGGTTTTTATACTGTACAAACTGTATAATCTATGGCCCTTCACCAACCCTACACCTAACCCTCACAGGAAACCTTCTGCATTTTTACTTTCTCAAAAAAACTCATTCTGTATGATTTATAAGCGTTTTGAAAAATGGGGACATGGGTTATGTCCTCATAAGTCACCCTCTCCTTGTAATACCTGTGTCATACCCATGTCATTATACAGAGTTGTGTCCTGATATGTCACAAAAACATGCCCACGTTTGTGTGTGTGTGTGTGTGTGTGTGTTAAACCACTATACCCTAATAATTCTACTAACCTGGTGCTAATAGCATTGCAGTTACTTTGGTTTTCTTCTGTGTAATGTATTTTTAGCTACCAGCTGAGATAATAAGCTTTCACACAATAAGTAAACTTTCACAAAATCACTTTAATAAGTTAGCGACTGTCAAGAATGTGAATGTATATAACATCCCAATACAAAATTAACAAATTCAATTTTTATTTAATTTAAAAAGTTTTCCTAAGCCACTTTTGCATCATCTGCTTGTCATCTGACCAATCTTTAGTTTGACTATAAAAGGCAGCTCCTGCATAACTGCCATGTGTCTTGTATAATTAACAACATTCATGGCACGAATAATGAAAACACTGACCGCAGGAGAAGACACTGACCAGATTTTCTATAAACCTGCTGAGCTTGTGCTCCGGTGTCATATTTGTGTAGTTTTGAAAGCAGTAAGATGATGTGACAATGAAGATTTCAAGCTGAGCTGAAAACATCCAGCCAGACAACCTCACTTCTCAGCGACTGGCCTTCCAGCTATCTCTAGTCCGAAGATATCATCTGAAATTCATATCAATTCTAAGAAAGACCTAGAAACCACTGTGCTGTTCTTTCTGTTGTCCTCATGCAAACTCTAACAATAGATGCCGTTCTGCAAGGCTCTTTTTCTGTTGGATTATTCACTGTTATGACCATGAGAGAAAGATATGCTGGGAGACTGATGTCTGACATGAAGAGTTCTAAAATCTAAGGAAATCTGATCTCGATTCTTTCAGATATACTTAATAATCAAACTATCATAATAGTGTAATTTTAATGATCTTATCTGTAGAGTTGATATTGGTGAATTGCAGAGCTGCATGGTTTAAGCATATCCACATTGCTATAATCTAATGCTTTCTTAACTGCTGCTTTCTCACCGCTGTCATGTTTCTTGTATGTTTATTTTGCTATTAAGAAGAAAGCATGCAACACATTCACATATTTATCTAAAGTACATGGAAACTATCCAAAGCTCTTTTAATCCTAAAAAGACAAAACTATGGTTAATTTTCTTAAGGGATTTGTATTTGTATTTTTTCTCTGTTTTGTTTGTATAATCGTACTGCCTCAATGGCTCAGTGTTTTTAACTGTTTAATAATAATACCAATAATAATAATAAAAAATGAGAAAAACCATCCAAGTTCATCCAGTTCCAATCAAATGATTTGTGAATCTGCTCCAATGCCCCGATCTTAAATCATATGATTTGCGATACGCAATCTGAACGGAGTGCTTCAAAACAGTGAATCATTTATGACATTGACAAAATAAGAAATTATGTTTACAAAAAATATCCTTATTTCTATTCCAAAAATAACATCCAACACAATTCTATTAACATATTCAGCTGAGGCAGCCGGTTTACTGATAACTAGTGAAAAAACACATTAAAATGATGAGCTGCAGCTCAAAATACATGTTAGATGGAAATGTTGTGCATTATGATTGAGTTTGTAGCTTAATTCACTTTATTCAGTTGGTGACAGTTCAACATCATCTCATGCCATTGAAGTGAATGTCATTCATTATTTATCAATATATATTTTAGCACATATTTGAGAAATAATTGTTGTATCTGATTGTATATAGATTGTTTATATTGAGTGATGTAAATGCAAAAAAAAAAAAAAAAATATGAGAGAGGCAGTTGAAACACAAAACAGCAGATCAACAAAGTTCAAGAGGGTAAAACATTTCAAAATGCACCTGCAGACTATTTTTCCCATCAAATGATTCGCAAACCCGCTCCAAAGTCCTGATCTAAATCAAATGATTTCAAATCATCATTTCAGATCAGGAAGTGGAGCGTGGATCGCAAATCATGTATTTCTTCACTGAAGATTCCTTAAAAATACTTCATGAAAATGTTGCATTTTAAAAGTTTTCATTATGCAGTGAATGCTTTTGGACTCTCAAGATGTGTTTTTGTTAATTTTTTGTAAAGTGAGAGGCATACTTCATAATGTCAGCACACATATCATTAAAACAACGATTATGATATTATTGCAGACAATACTTTTTTTTTTTTTTTTTTTTACAATTTGAAATAATCTGTTCACACATCTCAGTCAGATTGTCTAACTTTTGTCCAGAATACCTCGCTATCTGGACCAGTCTATATCTGTGTCGCGTTAATCAGCCGGTGTGTGATTACAGATGTGTGTAAACAGGTTTTGACAGCTTCTCTGTCCAGCACACAAAGGCTTCAGGACACGGGCTCTCTCAGGTAATCACGGTCTCCTCTGACCTTTCTCTTGCTGTGTGCCATATTTTACATGCCAGAATACCTCAGTCTCCTCAGAGGTCAACTGTCCAATTACAGACAGAGTTTCACCTTAACCCTACTGAATGCCTTCATCCTTCATTCACACACAGCTCATTTATTGAGCTTCCCTTAATTAAAGCTGTAAGTTAGTGCAGTTATAAAAATAGCTCACTTTTGATTATCTCCCTTTATCTGGTCCTATTGAATTTATGTCATCTCGACCAGTGGTTCTATAATTAACTCCATAACTTTGAGTATCTAATGTCTTTTCAGTAATTCTGATTCTGATTTCACATGTTGGCCAGTAATAAAAAGAAATGTGTTTTCCCCTTACACATATTCAGTTGCACAGAGATTAATGTAGCCTTGGATTACCCAGAGACCATTGCAAAGTATTCTAAATCATTTATATAAGGCCAACACTAAACCACTGTCTGCACATCCTCCAACAATCCTTACTGCATTCTGTTGAGTGCTGGCTCACCACAAGCACTGCTCTTCATCATTATTCAAGATCAATATGCAAAAACATCTAAAGTAGTGCTGAAGTCAGTGAGCTCCAGGCCCCAGGGTGTTACAGCTCCTGCTCATCACAAGATGAATTCATGCATATCAAACCCAGAACATGCCATACTGCCATCATACATGAAGCCCAGCAAGCTCAATCCTGACACTAGCTCCTTTAAAATGATGATCTCTACATGCTGTTTACGGGCAAGAAAACTAACTGGAAGGGAAGTAAGGGGTGAAAGAGAAAGAGGAGACTTCAGCATGCTGAGGAGAAAGAGCAAGAGTGAGGCAGACACAAGCAAGCTCATTTAATTTCATTGAACGATATATTGACTCTGAATCACAATGGGGAAGCCGGCAGACCGCTGAGAATGCAATCTTCCACTATAGAGAGCTGATGCTGTTTACAGAGAGATGATATGCATCCGGCTGAAGAGATGCTAATGAGAGAGAAACTATCTAAAATAAGTCATATAGATGAAGATATCGGAATTAATTGTTTTAGCAAACATTTATTTGTGCATGCTTCTTTCTGCTGAGCCTTAAAAATCCGAAGCCATGCTGCGCTCAGACTAGACTAGAATCCCGCCAGCCAGGTTTTTTTTAGAACTATAAACACATTTGTTCTGTTTTTCGACATTCTATCTCGGCTGATTGATTCTGACAGTGCAAACACACTGCTGCTATTGAGAACCCCAACAAAATGAATTTTGCAGCACAGTGTGATATCTTCAATGTATTCATTCAGTTTGAAGCGCGTTGGCTCATGACCTCCTTATGGCAAACTCTGAAGCGCTCTAAACTGGCAGCTCGCCCATCTCTCCCACCACATTTTAAGAATATAGCATCTGACAGATTTGTGTTTGGTGCGATGAGAGAGACCCTCTGCTAAGGTCTTTCATGTGCCTGATGCCGGCAGGTGGAGAACACTCTGGTACTGCGGTAATAGACGCCCCACAGATGAATACAACTGGAAAAATCTGACTCTGTCTATATATTTTTAGCAAAACTCCAACATACCAATACAAAATTCACTGCAGCTTCCAGCTGAAATGAATACTAGTGGCACCAACACAATACCTTTTATATATTTTTACACACATTTGACAGTACTATGTTATGACCAGTTCTGTGTAGTAACTGATAACATGTAATCTGGATTACATACTATAATCAGGTTCCAAACATTAACTACATTAGGTGTGTAATCTAATGGATTATGTTACTAACTACATGGAATCAGTGACAGATTAAAATTTTGTAAGCAATCTGCCAAGCTCTGGTTATAACCTTAAAACCCTTTAACCACATTTGTCATCAATATTTGGCGTTTTCATCACATTATCAGCTCCATATATATGGCTTTTCTGTTGTAGTAAACTTGCTCTGTAGCACACCTGATATGGCTATGCACTTGCAGTGTCAAGAGCTCGGGTATGAGTCCCACAGTCATAACAAAAAAAAACTTAAAGATTTGTAGAAGCAAAATAAAATGGCAACATAAAATGTCTCATTTTGTTCAAGCTAGGTCTGTCCCTGATTAAAGATTTTTCTAGTCAACTAATAATTGTTAATTTAAGACAATAGTCGACTGATTGCACATTTAGGCCTATATTAAACCATAATGAGCCTATAGCCTATTCCATGCTCAAGTGCAGACATGAAGCTTGTTGCAAAGCATCTGCAAAAGTAATGACTTTGAATGTGTCCGAAAAAAATTGCAAGGAGATTTCTTAATTATTTATTGATAAACTAGTGTATTTTCAGTCAGTGTGTAAGCTGCAACGATGTGTAAAGAGGATGCTGGCTTGCCATCTCCGCAGAAATGCGCCTTTATGCATTACATAATCAAAGTGTTTTTTGTTTTTGATTTGAATTGGTTCATCTAAAAGTAGACATTTTAAGCTTTTTGCAGATACATTTCTCATGTTTCTGAGGTAAGTAGCCTATAGGCTGAGTTTCGGTGCTTTTTGTGACACGCTCCAGTTCACAGAGAGTGAGAGACTGCAGAAAGCACCTCCTGTTTATTTTCTTTATTTTACAAAAGCACAACATTTTTTTGCTATTTTTTGTGCATACAAATAAAAGTAGTCCCTTTACAGTTTGGAATGACACATTACTATTATATGTATGAGCAAACATTATTGTATGTTTTAATTTGATTCCACTGTTTTCAGGAAAAAAATCCCAGTGATCGCATGGGTGCCTCCATGTTATTCAGTAGCATGTAAACAGCTTCTGCACTTCACACGAACACTTGGAAATGCACCTAGTTAATGCTAGAATGAGCAGCTATGTGAAGTTGCCACTACTTGATAAGCCATATTTAGACTGATGAATGATAAACAAATGCTTGGATTTCCTGCCTGGTATACTGTAATTACCTCAAAGACTAGTCATTGACAATGTGTCCATCACAGGCAATCCTTTTTTCTGTAACTAAAAAGGTTTTCGATGCAAATGAGCCTTTCCAGTTAAATATTAAAGTGCCTTGTTAGCAAACATCCAGATTCTATTTATTAGATGAATTAGGTCCATTCCAATACCCCAAAATTTTCATCCACATGCTCCATTTGCATAGAAAATCCTTCCTGACCAAAGGTGTCTGGAAATAAGGTCTTTAAGTCTGTGTTACCACAGAGACCAGTTGGAAGCAAGTTGTAAATGTCTCATAAATCTTAAAAAGAAAGTGGATCACTTGCTCCCTTTTGGACTAGTTCTTCCAAGTCAGAGCATGCGTTATGGCATCAAATAATTATGATTTCTCTCTCAAATGGGAATCCATCCTTGCCATCTGTATGCATGACCTTGTCCATGTGAACATGGGAAACCTCTGCGTACACTATGGACCTTCTACTACCATCAATCAAAAGTTTTATAAAGAATCTTACCAAGCCTTTTTGGGACAGATTCTCTATCAACATCTCCTCTTGTTGTCAGGGAAGGTCCACTGCTAAACCCAAGGTCTCCAAACACTCATGTTCAATAACAAGCTACACACAACATTGTGGTAAACGCTGAAAGCCCTGAAGCTCAGTTAGTTACAGAGCCTGGAGCAAGTTTGTGCTTCAACATTCAGATAACAATGCACATCCGCCTCAAAACACTGCATACATAGGTATGTGTTTGCCATGAGCAAGGTGAAAACCAATTGCTCAAGCCCTATACCTTGTCTATTGATTGCCTGGTTTACTTTCCTTCACGGTTGCCTAGAGTTGTTGACATTTAAGGCCAAAATGTTGTTATACCACTATTTGTTCAACACAGATTGGTGTCGGGTTCAGAAATTAAGTTTTGTTAGCAATTATTTTGATGAGTACTAATCACAGTGGTTTTAAAACATCAGGTAATTGCTGTTGTTAACCATTAGAGGCAGTAATTGTTGGACAAAGGTAAATACGGGGGCCAAAACATCTTCAGCTTTCCCACTTGAAAATGCCCATAAGTACTAGTGTAAAAGCTCTTAAGGTGGAATGCGTTCAAACAGCAGCAAAGAGAGTAGTGTGGATAACTTGTAGATTATTGTGATGTTTTTATCAGCTGTTTGGACTCTCATTCCGACGGCACCCATAAAACACGTGATGTAATGCTACATTTCTCTGAATCAGATGAAGAAACAAACTCTTGGATGGCTTGAAAGTGAGGACTTTTTCAGCAAAGCTTATTTTAGACACTTAGAATTCTGCAAGCTGGTTGTTACTGTACCTTTAAAACCTTCAACACAAAATGCTCACATATGAAATTAATTAAAGTGTTTTAAAACCCACTGGTCGTGGGTTTGCAGTCAGGTCAAATTTTGGGAAAATTGAATTACTAAACAATCATCAGTTAATGGTTCAGTATAAGAAGCCGTGACAGAATACAAGTCCCACTTCCACGGCCAGAGAGGACATTACAGTAATTACCATAAGACTACAGCATTTCTGCTCTTTTTAGGAGAAGAAAAAAGCAGCTATAGATTTATCACATGGCTAATTGCAGTGGCGCTCACACCAATTACAGATTAATTACTCCTCATCACACACACAGCAACACATAAAAGGCACGGAGTACAACTCTAGTAGAACAACAGTTTGACCAAATTGCTCCGTTCTTCAGATTAAACATTAAATTGATCCTGAAAGAGGCTCTTGTCAGGTTAATGCAATTCCTCACTGGACTAATGTCAAACAAAAAACAAACCACATCATCATTAGTCTCTGTGAGAGGGATACAAAATTACAAATTAAAAAATATTTACACAATCAAACCACATTACCTTATAATGTGATAAAACACAACAGGGCTAATAATATAGTCTGTTACTGGTTATAGATTACATCATGAAAATAGTTGGTAAAATGATCTAGGTTATTATTTTAGGTAACAAATTCTGACTACTTTTTAAATTATTTTTATTAAAATTTTTTATCTAATTTGTTTTAAACTTTGATATTCGTTGATTAAAAAAGCATTAAATGCATTAAACTTTAATTACTTCTAGGTTTACCAGACTACTGTTAATGTTTGAATAAAGTTGATAAAAAGCTGATAATAAATGTAAAATAAAAATAAATTATTTTATATAAAAACATAAACCCGATCTCTAAAAATAGAAATACTTTTGGTTTACTTGCATCTCTATGGGACATTAATTGACAGAAAGAACTGCGAACATGCAAATGTCTTGTTAAATTATTGAAATATTAACGTCCTCATGGATTTTCCATAAAATATTTTATGTCAAAGGGGTTTGGCTGATAATTTTTCTGGGAATCCCTGTATTACATGGACAAGCATTTGCTTTTACACATCTAAAGTTTTCAAAGCTAAACTGTATGACACACACTAGGAATTTTAGAAATTAATCTTTAGAAAAATAATTTGGCAGAATCAATACATTATGAACAATAATATGCAATCATGTAATCCATAAAAAAAGTAACTGTAATCTAATTATGAGTATTTTAAAATGTAATATAATCTATTTATGATTACTTAATTTTTGTAATCTGATTACATAATCCAGATTACATCTAATCAGTAACTAATAAACCATGTATGAATCCATATTCTACTGATTTGGGCTTACTACTGAAACCAATGCAAAAGTAAATTTCTCAAATGACAATAATCATTATGATTATATATATATATATATATATATATATATATATATATATTAGGGGTGTAATGATACGCGTTCGGTACAACGCTTTCGGTTCGGTACGCGGTACGCATTATGTATACCGAACGGTTCGTTGGAGTAATTAATTATATTTGAAAAAAAAAAAAAAAAGAGAGAGAAAGAAATATAATGATATGCGTTCAACAAGGTAGCCCAATAACCCAAACAACGTAACAGGCAACGCCCCTGACACTCCCGAAGAAGAAAAAAACACCATCTTATATGTTTATGTTAGGCTACTCAGCAGGCGCTCGCTCACTCAGTACGCGCTGAAGGCTCGTTGCAAAATAGCCAATGCGTTTAACAGACTAGAAATGAGAAGATCCTCCAATAACCAACAGGTCTGGTGTTTGGGTGCACTTTGGATTCCCTTTAAGCTATAATGGTGATGGCAAGAGAGTGGTGGATAAAAAAACAACGGTATGTCGCATCTGCAACATGACAGGGTACACCAGCGGGATTACAAAAAAAAAAAAAAAAAAAAACAGCGGGAATATCTGGGATATATGCGTCAGTACTATCTGGGAAAAGACGAAAAAAAGGAGAAACATGCACGCAGCAAACTATCCCTGCAGCATTTAGACACTATAGCTTACAGGGAATCCAACCCAAACACCAGACCTGTTGGTTATTTTAGGATCTTATATTTCTGGTCTGTTAAATGCATTAGACATTTTGCAACGAGCCTTCAGCGCGTGCTGAGTGAGCGAGCGCCTTAGGGGCCGTTCACATATCGTGCCTAAAAACGCATGGAAAACGCTAAGCGCGTCTTTCTCCTCCTTTCCAAAGCGCTCGGGCAGAAGCGCTCATGAGGCGTCTGTCTTTGCTAAGCAACAATGACGTGCTCTCTCCATGAGACGCGGAAATTTCAGCGAAGGATAAATGGATTTGCAGCTCTAAAAATCGCTTGCAGTAGCTCTGCTACTGAATTTATTTCAAAATTGCAATCCATATACAACTATGATCAGCTGATCCTTCATCTTGGCTGAGCTCTCAACGTTGTTACGGGAAAGGATGAAGCTGATTGGTTGGTTCTTGTCACATGACCCGCGGTGCGCTTGCGGCATTCTGAAAAGTTGAGATGTTTTTACATTTTGCTGTATCTAAAACGTATCGAACCGAACCGAACCGAACCGTGACATCAGTGTATCGTATCGAACCGAACCGTGAATTTTGTGAACCGTTACACCCCTAATATATATATATATATATATATATATATATATATATATATATGATTTAAATATGTAACTAATTTGAGAACGACTAAATTAAAATTGGCTGCCAAAATTAATACTGCTGTACGGTTAATTAATAATTATCTTATTGCTAAAATGTCAAGATTTCATTAATTAAAATACTTTAGAATTTCCTGAACTTTTAGTCAACTAAAACTTGACAAACTAAATAGGATTAGGTTGACTAAATAAGATAAAAACTAACAAGGAGATTTAACACAGAACTAAGACTAAAATTTAAAAAGATGACAAAATTAACACTATTATGCCAAACTCTCCATGTCATTAGACAGTTAATTTTGTCCATGTAATTAAACCGTTTATGCTAATGAGTCTAAACACTTGCTGCTATCAGGGATGGAAGCAGGATTCATTTGAGGTTCGACAAAGAAGTAAAATGGAACTAAACTAATGAATAAATGAATACATTTATGGTCAATTCTATTGTGCAGCAGTTTCAGGCTCGACTCAGACTTAATGACTTTCCTGTTATGAGAAGTTATGATGTCTAATGATTTTGAGTGCTAAAAACAAGAGATCATCAGGGTCATCCCAGCTCGGGCTGTTGATTTAATCCAGCTTCAGAGGGAAATCAATTAAATGTGGTGTTTAAAAGATTTTCAACCTTATTTGAGAATACACAGGAGGGGACTCAAGCATAATTAACTGCTAATTTTAATTTGTATTGATTTAATTACATTATTTATTAAGTACCCTCAGATTTATAATTTTTATTTTTTATTTTTTCAAACAAAAAATAATGGGCAAGAACATTTTAAAATGAACAAGCATTGAATTAAGTCAATGGGCTAATTACTGTACAGCCCTCGGGTCAACATTTAATAAATCACTCTTAGCTCTGATACAAGAAATAAGAGAACTAATAAGAGCTTGGCATAAATAATAATAAACAGACTCCACTATATTATAACACAGGTCAGGTTAGTGTTAAAATGCAAACTTTTGCACATGTACGCATTGCATGTGATGCACATACTTGCTTTGGTGATCATAAATCAAGCATGCATCTCCATCACAGTTAGCAATTTGTGAAATATTACCAAATGATAAATCTCTGTAAGACTGGCGAACATTTGTTGTAGTGTAAAGACTCCATCTGGATTGGAGGTTTCGAATGAAGAGTTGTCAAAGCCAGTACAAGAATATGAACAGATCCAGAGAAATGTACATAAAAACCTCTGGATATTGACTAGAAATGCAAAGCCGACAGATAAGACAACAAAGCCAGGCTGGATTCTCTTCAGCTGAGCTCTGTGGAGTTTGACTTGAGATGCATGTCACATCCTGAAGATCTGAGTCCCAGCTACACGATTGCAAAGTGTGTCCGGTCTCATTACAATTTCATTACAAGAAGCAGAACAGGGAATTCTAGCAACTTCCGGTTGATGCCGCAGAATAAAGCCAGTCTAGGACCAGTTTTCCAATCTCAAATCCAAATCTTAATGCATTAATAATTACTAGGCAAGGCAAGGCAAGTTTATTTACATAGCACATTTCGTACACAACGGAAATTCAAAGTGCTTTACATAAAAGAAAGTAAAATAATCGTGAAGAACAATAATCACAAAAATAAAACAAGCAATTTAAAAACTTTGAAAATTATTTTAAAATCAACTTATTTCAAATGAATTTAAAACAGTTAAAAATAGAAAATGATTTAACGTAAAATACAGTGAGAAGGGAAAATATGTAAACACAAGTGTGATTTGTAGATTAAAACATATTATTTTAGTTCATGAATTAAAAAAATAAATAAATTGAAGATTAAAACATATAATTTAGTTAATATTTTTCTTCAACTGTTTTGTATCTGGATTATGTGTAACCTCGTAGCTGCCACTGAATATAAAATAAAACGATAATTGTGAATTTTTATCTCACAATTTTGTGACTCTTTTTTTTTCAGAACCGTATGATATAAATTCACAATTGCAAGCTATAAAGTCAGAGAGCATGAAATTTTTTTTGGAAAATATCAGTCTTTTTTTCTCAGATTTGGAAGTTGTAACTCACAATTGCGAGTTTAAATCCCATAATTCGGAGAAAAATAATATCATAAAAAAGTATCTTCCAAATTGCCTTGTTATTTTTTATTCAGTGACAGAAACAGGTTTCCACAGGATTAAGGAGTTAATCTTAACTCTTTAATTTTCAGTCCAAGTGATATATTCTACATAGCAACGCTAAACTGCCTGAATGATTGTATTATCACAAAATGTAACTATTATTGTCCAGCTGTAATCTGCTAAATGTGGCTATAAGTCATGAAGTTATTAACATTAAAATGAACACTTTCTAGGTTTTTAACACTTTCACTTTTATTTAGATATATAGATAAAATGTATGCAATGTATGTGTGTGTGTATAAATGTATATATTTCATCAGCCTTTACTCCAATTTATGTAATTTATTATAAAATCCTGTCTGTTTACTTAAGTAACAGATATAGGTGTCATGCCATAACATTTTTAAACGACTGACTTTACATTAAATGTGAATTTAACATTGAAAGTTAATATGATATGAAAATTGCTACCAATCTTTCATTGTTCAGAAAGAGAGCAAATAACATTTACATTATTAAAGATAATTTTCACTAACAGTCTAGAGTTCAATCACTCTCAAAAACTCCCATTATAATCACTTAAACTGTTAACACTGTGAAATCAATATCTTATAGATTCGTATACATATCTGCACTTTGTTGTTTCTGACGAGAGAATTCGCCAGAAAGAGGTATTCAGTCAGTGAGCGAGTGAAGGAAGCATCAGCGTCAGCGATGACTCATCTGAACGCCTCTGATTGGCCATTGCATTCAAAAGCTCAACAGAATCTTGTGTGATTGGTTAATGCGCAGCGCTGTAAAAACGCGTTGTCTCTGGCTCAGCGCCAGCAAGCGACCATAGATCTGAATTTAGCAGCTGATGATATGACTCGCTGAACATACTCGTATTAAAATTAATAAAATCTTAATCGGCTATTTTTTGTCTCTTGGATGCTGCATTCAACTTGACTCCCCTCTTTTATAAGCCACACACGTATAACAAACTAATGTCACAGTGGTATCGTGTACTGTAAGTGAATGTAGCCCAAGTTATTACCTGTTGAACAGTAGACAGCACACGCGGTGTTCATCTAATAAGGATCTCCATCGCAAGCAAATAATAGCCTTTGCAGATTAGCCACGTTTTCAACGCTGCTGATGTTAAACGTTACAACTCTGAGTGAATCGCTTCAGACGCTCAGCGCGTGCGGCAGGGAACTGAACGAATCATTCAAACTGATTCATGATCCGATTCACTCGTTTGATCAAGCCTTTGAACAGAATTGACTCAAAAGAATGAATCATTCGCGAATGGTCATCGCTCATTGTCCAGAGAAATGTAGACGCGCGTTTGGAATAAACTGAAGCATTTATAACATTTATTGCATTGAAATTAAGTAACGAGAGGAGCGTCGCCCACAGTAACGAAGTAAAGTACAGATTTTTCCCCAAAAAATTACTCAAGTAAGAGTAAAAGTATCCATCTTTAAATATACTCCAAAAAGTTTTAATTACCCCCAAAAATTACTCTAGTAAATGTAACGAAGTAAATGCTCTGCTCATCATGGGCTATAGTCTGTGTAATTAACAATACATATTAATCTGGAGGTGGGAAATATCATACAATAAGCAGAATGACCTCTTTGACCCCTTTGGATGGGATGCATGGCTCTATAGATGGCAAAAAATAAATAAAATAAATAACACAACAAAAATACGGATATGCATCGATATACAACAAATATGCACCAAAGCCTTGAATGTTGCATCTTCTAATTAGCTTTTTATCTTTCAATCACAGCAAGCTGCTAATTAGTCTATTAAAAAGTCTCAGGCCACTTTAATTATTAATAATTACTTGAAAAGCACTGCAGCTACTGTAAGCATATAATTCAGATGAAATCAAGGTGTGAATTCATTTAATAAAAGACCAGGACTCTTAAGTGTAATTCAAGATGGGTAAAGTCTTGATGGGTAAAAAAAAAAAGATTTCAAAATGAGGTTTCAAATTTATATTGCTTTATTCAAAAGCCTTGTTTTTTTCCCCCTTAATTCCTGTAAAAGCTCTTCACAAACTCCAGATGGACAATCCGAGACATGATATTAACAAGGTCTTTCTAACAATGCTCTATGATCCAGTGCCCCGTGTGTTTACACAAATTATTTTTTCTCCGTCTCTCTTCTGGCTGGATTAAGGGAATAATTAGTTTTGGGTTCCGGCTCGGTGGCGGTGTGGCACATTTCCCCCGCGGCGACACAATTTAGGATGTGTGTGTTTGTGTGAGGAGCTTCAGAGGGAGACAGCAGGAGAAACAGGATCTGACAGCACTGCTGGAGCAGCATCTTCTGAGCTCGAAGACCAGAGGAGCTTAATAGAGAGCGGACATCAATAACCAACACAAGATTACCAAACATCCACCCAACCCTTTACCACACAATACCAGACATCCTAGACACACAGTGTCTTCATTACATTAACCCATCATCAATCTGCATTCAAAATAACAGCAGCAGACTGATTGAATTCGGCTGATTACACCTGAGAATTAGTCATTCAGAGCACAATCATGTAAAAACAGGAATCAAGATTGTAATCACGGCACATTATTAAATATGCAAGGAAAAGGATGTGCTATGAAAAAGATGAAGAAAAGTTTTATGTAGCACAATAGTCAAATGATTAACCACTTATTTGTTGCCGTAATAGGAGCTAATAATGAGAATGTTCCTTTATTTATTTATTTATTTATTATATTTTTAGTAACATATTTTAAAGTGTCAGTCCTGGCACTTCATGACCAATGAAAAAAAAAAAAAACACTACTTATCTTCGTTCTAAAGCCAGAATAATTTGTGGGATTTTTTTTTTTTTTTTTTTTTTTTGGTGAAAGAGGTACTGGGTTAAAATATCAATACAAGGAAAATTGTAACTAAATTTTACATGCAGTGAAAAAAAAGAATTGTGATTAATTAATGGGTGGATTTCATTACATTTTATCAGTTAATAGGTTTATTTCATTGCATGTAATGATAATTTTTTTATTTTTATAAATTTAATGCTTAACTTTTTATATATAATTATTTTGATGCATATACATTTTTACGCATATATACTAAGCATTATCAACATATATATATATATATATATATATATATATATATATATATATATATATATTGACTGTGTTAATAATAGTCATATCATTAATTAATTACAGGTAAATTAAGAAACTTATTTTTTATTTATAGTATATTTTTATTAGATTTACTGTCACTTTAAACTATTACATTTAAATTAATTATTCATTTATTGTTAAATAATTTCATTGTTATGAAATTTATAGCAGCTGAAAAATGACTAATACTTTATTATAAGTAATAGTAAATTCACAAAACTGCATTCGTAAAAATAAAAGTGTATAAATAAATCCTTTCAAAGGCTGTCGATACATTCATATATGTTTATAAACATACAAAATGTAAATGTAAACAATGCATATATGAACAAGCCTGTAAGATCATGCTAAATAAACAAGCTTAATTTTCTAAATTACTGAGGCACACACTTTTAAAGAATCCACTTGCACATTGAATGCATGATCCGTCTGTGCTCAGGAATACTCTCAGAAAGCCGAATTCACTACAGTTTCATTGTGTTACATCAAAGCCTGTGATTGCAGTGCTGGAAATCTTATTGAAACGAGCACAATAGCCTCAGTAAAATGTCAAGATCCTCATCTTAGCATGAACAATGGCTGTACACTGCTGATGCTCCCCTATTAACTAAACCCATTGCTTTCACATCACTAATACTCATGTGGGTATCCACTTCACTTCCTAACAATTACTGCAGGACTTCACCGGTCACTCAAGGTCCTGCTCATTTCACCTTCTGAAGCAGCAATTCCAGTGCTAACCTTCACAGTGCACAACAACAACGTCTTTTCTAATGGTAAAACATTAAAAAAAAACTTCTGTATATAACTATAGTGTCTGACAGCATCATCAGAGACGCGGGTTAACATAACAATGTTAGTTGTTCTGAGAACTGCAACTACTCTCTAGACAAACATGCAATTTGAGATTTTTGAGTTCGCTCAACTATTGTAATTATGTTGTCAGCTTTGATTTGTGTGTTCACTAAATGCTGAATGTCTCCTTAAGCCTGAAAACTCTTGAGACAGCAATTGCAGATCTCTTGTTCAGCACGTTTTCTGTTAGTAACACTGCAGCAAACCTTGCCATCATTCAAGCTCATCATGGAGCTTGTTTTTTCTTCTTGTAAGGTGAAGAGGACATCTCACAGTGTTTTTCATCTCTGAATGACAAGACGTCATGCAACATGATGTTTATTGAATAAGAAACAGACACTGCATCTTGCATCTTTCTCTATTTATGTAGACAATTATTAAACAAACTATAGTATGTTTGTATGTCTTAAAATGTCGCTTTCATTGAATTAAAAAAAAAATATGTGTTAGTTTACAGAAGTTTAATGTTTTGATAGTGTATAATATGATATAATATCCTTATGAGGATAAGTATCCTACTGGTATTATAGGAACCAGGATTGACAATAAGCCTATTTATGATGCTAATTTAATTTCTTTCTTTCCCCATGCAATATAACAGCAAATTAAAAGAGTAAAGAAAACAACTACTCTAACTCATGCTAATACGTTTGCACAGCTGAACCTATGAGAGTTTTAATTGGCCAGTATTTAATTTGAAGAAAGACATTCTCAACACTCAACACTGGGGCAGTCTGTACTTTAAGATAAACTGTTCAGCAACAACATTAAAACCACTGACAGCTGAAGAGAATAAGATTGATTCTGTCATTACAATGGCAGCTGTCAAGTGTTGGGATGGATTAGGCAACAGTACGTTTTTTAATTCATTGTGTTGGAAGCAGGAGAAAAGGGCAAGTAAAATGGCCAAATAGTGATGGTTACACAATCAATGCTATAGCAGCTGGGTCAAAGCATCTCTATACGACCGGTCTAGTTGAGTTTTCCCCGTTTCAAGTGGTAAGTACCTAAAAAGAGGTGCAATCTGTGAACCAGCATCAGGGTCTCGCCACATTTAATGCACATGGGGACCAAATGCTATAGTCTTCCTGATCTCAACTCAACTGAGCATTTATGAGATGTGCTGACCTATCCGATCCATGGAGACTCCACCTTGCACCTTGCTGGATTTAAAGGATCTTCTGCTAATATATTGATGCCAGAAACCACAGGAAAGGTTCTTGAGGAGTGCAAGCTATAATGATTCAGCGTTTGATAATAATGTTACCAACCTTAGCACGGTAAGCTCCTTTGTTCCAAACAAACAACTAAAATCAACACAACATGGCCTCTACAGGATCTGGCTTTCCAACACAAAGTCATATTTGATTCCTGTCCATGGTGACTAATGAACAGAAGAGTTCTGGAGCTCCCTTGAGTGAGCCAGCACTCCTAGCGATTGGCTATTTGCTAACGAACCAGGCTGTTAAAGCTGTTTATAGGGGACTTAATGTTCTTTATTTAATCGCACAGTGTATGCTTTTATGCAAATGAATCTTTACTAAACAAGCAGGCTTGGCAAATATAAGCACAGCTGGACCTTTCAGTGTGTTACTGAGCTTGTTAAAGTAGAACAGGTGGTTGATCCACAACTTTTTGGTTGGAACAAGCTGCTCTCTTTAAGATGAGACAGGCCCGAGGCGAGATACACTGGAGCACAAAGGTTCTTTAGGCTATTATTCATTCATATATTACATTATTATGCAACATTTTGTCTTTGTAATTAAATTATTGTTTGTAGTAACTTAATATCACTTTTTAATCACATATACATTTTCTAACCCCCATATCTTGAATTTTGTGATCATTCATGCACATGCATTCATAAATGCATTTGAATACACCGAATAATGCAGTTACCCATTTTGTTACATCCTAAGACGTATGTCATTGTTGCTGTTAATACTGTGTGTTAACTCCGTATGTAACATGAGGAAGTCAGGGAAGAGACATGTTGTTGATGTTTGCTAGGTAAGTTAGATTACTTTGTTTTCAGTTAGCATCCCATTTTTGTTTGTTATTTTGACCTTAACCCCCTCCTGAAGCTACAAGCGACTTATTCTTTCTTAGAATAATTTGAGTCAATTTGGGAGTTCGTAGCGGGTTCGTGAATCATTTGAGTCAGTTTGGGGTTCGCGAATCATTTTAGTCTGTTCGGGAGTTCGGAGCGGGATCGCGAATCATTTGAGTCAGTTTGGGGTTCGCGAATCATTTTAGTCTGATCAGGAGTTCGGAGCGGGATCGCGAATCATTTGAGTCAGTTTGGGGTTCGCGAATCATTTTAGTCTGATCAGGAGTTCGGAGCGGGATCACGAATCATTTGAGTCAGTTTGGGGTTCGCGAATCATTTTAGTCTGATCAGGAGTTCGGAGCGGGATCACGAATCATTTGAGTCAGTTTGGGGTTCGCGAATCATTTGATTCTGTGCGGGAGTTCGGAGCGGGATCGCGAATCATTTGAGTCAGTTTGGGGTTCGCGAATCATTTTAGTCTGATCAGGAGTTCGGAGCGGGATCACGAATCATTTGAGTCAGTTTGGGGTTCGCGAATCATTTGATTCTGTGCGGGAGTTCGGAGCGGGATCACGAATCATTTGAGTCAGTTTGGGGTTCGCGAATCATTTGATTCTGTTCGGGAGTTCAGAGCGGGATCGCGAATCATTTGAGTCAGTTTGGGGTTCGCGAATCATTTTAGTCTGATCAGGAGTTCGGAGCGGGATCACGAATCATTTGAGTCAGTTTGGGGTTCGCGAATCATTTGATTCTGTGCGGGAGTTCGGAGCGGGATCACGAATCATTTGAGTCAGTTTGGGGTTCGCGAATCATTTGATTCTGTTCGGGAGTTCAGAGCGGGATCGCTAATCATTTGAGTCAGTTTGGGGTTCGCGAATCATTTTGATTCTGCTCGGGAGTTCGGAGCGGGATTGCGAATCACTGATGCATTTTTTTTTTAGCAATCGGCCTTTAGATCTAGGATTCTGCATGCTTTAAATCAGATATACAAATGATGTAGCTTGAAGAATAACATTTTTATATGAATTAACAACAGAGAGAAAGTGAGAAACTGCATGTGTGAATAATGTTTGTGTGAAATGGATGAGTGCCTCTTTGTTACTTATTTCATATTCAGTGTGGAATACCCCAAGCACATCTCTCACATGATGAATTTTGTTGAGCAATACCTGTTTAAACTCTCCATAAGCCAGAAAATAAAACTGTCTGTCCCAGTGCTCAAAATGTATAATCAATTATCATATTTCGTGAATAGTGCTAATGTAAATTTGTAAATATGAGGCGATTGATGTTATTCTGAAATGCTGATCTGAATTTGAATCTGTAATTACAATTCTTTATGAGTGATATTAATGTAAATTTGTAGATTTGAAGTACTTGATGTTCTGAAATGTTGATCTGAATTTTAAATCTATGTATTCACATTCTTCATGAGTGATATTAATATGAATTTGTATATTTGAAGTACTTCTATTTCTGTATTTTCCATTGTGAGTTATATTAATATGGATTTGTAGTTTTGAGGTGCTTGATGTTGTTCTAACCCTGATGGGAATTTAGATGAATCTGTATATTTGCATTATTTATTAGTGATAGATTAATGTAATTTTATAATGGACTTATTTTGTAATATGTAGATGTAGGTGAAACTCTATTTTCATTATTTATGAGATTTTTTAAGGTTCTATATACAACCTTTTCTTCTAAGAGTGTAGTCTTTTCACAGATATCCAGTCTTGCTCACATAATTCCCTTGGAACCGAATCGGTTTTGGTTGTTTTTACAGCATCACTTGGTCCCGAGTGATGCTTCTTTTTGTACCCCTGGGTTTGCTCTTCCAAAGGGATGTGTCTTTGACAGGTTCAACCATTCACTCTTCCCACATAAGAGACACATTCTTATGTTTTCTATTCTCCCATTCTTTCTTCCCTTTGGCACTGAGGGGACAAAAATGAGCAATGCAGCTGTCAAAAAGTTCCATGAATGCACGTCTGGCCTGCTTCCTCTGTGAAATCGAAATCTTTGTGTAATGTCTATCAAACAGCAGGTGTAAGACAAGCTGGTGTAACAGAATGACAAGCAGATCCATTTAACACTTAAAACAGAAGAATCTCTCATTAAACAAGAGGGAAAGATGTATAAGTGTAAGCGCTGCTCGGAGAAAACTTGACATCCTTCTTAATAAAAAAAAACGTGATTGCCTTTAATCTATTCTATCTCTTTTTGAAGTCAAACACGTCAAAACTCAACTGGCAGTCACATGCTCCTCTGTCTGATGTTGCACAACTACTCAAATGTCAAGGTAGAAATAATATTGGCCTTATAGTAAACAAAAGCTGTGGAATCATATTTGTTTGTTTACTTCAGCCGCAAAAGAAGACGGAGAAAGGTTAGACGGTATAATACAAGGAATTGTTTTCTTTTGGATTGTTTCATTTTTGGAATTGTTTTCCAGTGATACTTTTAAAAAGTTATACTTTTTTGGCTCTTATTTTTCTATACGTTTGACATGCTGTACATGAAAATCACATTATTTATTTTGTGTATCATTAACAGCACTCATGAAAAAGATAATGCAGACAGCTTATACATGCCAATCTGTTGTCATTTGTGCATTAAAATTATGCTACATGCATAATACTGAGCTAACAACAGAAGTTTTACTTTTTACACAATGGAGTATTCCAGAAAGGACCAGAATATTCCAGAATGTTACAGAAACTAATAGAATGTTCCAATCATTCCAAAAGCAAAATATGTTTAATTTCTTTTTTTTTTTTTTTTTTTTTTACAAAAACATCTCTGTACTAAACCAGTGTTTCATAATTTATGATAGAAGTTATAAAATTGACAACCTTAATATTTACCAAAATATTAGTAACAAAAATAAACCATAATAAAATTACGTAAAACAATTTTTTTTCAAATTTTAGCAAATTAAAACAAAGATATGTAGCCATCAAGCATTTTCAGTTAACTAATTTGCATACTCTTTGCTGCAATTATAATTTTGATATAATAATTAGGATCCTTTTTCTTAAATTTTTTTCAAATATTATAGCAATTAACTGATATAAACACTTAAAAAAATGTTCTCTCTCTCTCTCTCTCTCGTTTAAAGCAGACTCTCAAAACAGAAGAGAAAATAGAAGAGAACAACATGTTTATGCTCTTTATGCCTGTTTTGTGTGTGAATGCATTTCATAATAAGGTGGTTGATCTTTGTTTTGTTTGCACAGTCATTATGGTGTTTTAATTGAGGTATAAGTGCCTGGCACACTGCTGTTTATAATAGTCACATCTACAGTACTTCTATTCATAACAAGAGAAATTATTATTCAAGAGACCTACCTATTCATGATGCCTTCCATTGCCCGTGAGTCAGTCATCATTTCATGCAGGACATGAAGGATTCCTGAGAACATAAGAAAAAGGATTTGGCTGGTGTGAGACATGCAAACGGTGATGACACAGGTGTGTATATATGGTAACACTCTCTGAGACTGATGTCAGAGCGTTATTACATAGTGTTGGCATGCAAAGAAGAGGAATCTATCAACAGCAGCCAATTATAAAAGAAAGAGGAGAGATGCATTAAGGAAATGTCAGGACCTCTGGACCTCCAGCTCATCTTATCTGTCATCAGGAGCCATGTGTGACAGCATGCTCTCCTCGTCTTCATCATCATCATCATCATCCCAACAGAGGAGGGAAAAAAAGCATAAACCCCACATTCTGCCTGTTGAAAGCTTCCTGAAATATAAAGGTCCCCTGACAATTAGTGTATGTGTGTGACTCGGGTTTGCCTTTCTATGTCTGAATAGCAGGACATGGATTGAAGGTTGTATGGCTTTTTTTTCCTGATTTGAGGGGTTGTGAAGAGCAGATACTGAAAAATGAATGAATGCCATTGTATTAGATAGAAAAAAGGTTAAACCAAATGACATTAATTTTACAGAAATACACCACAAGCACACTTTTCAAGCAAACCATTGATGTAGAAACAATTTTCATTCAGAAATTGACAGTAAATTTCAGAATTATTTACAAAAAAATGGCAGGCAACACTGCCATTGTATATAAAAAAAAATAGGTGAAAGAAAAAAGCATTGTAAATTATATAAATTTGCAATGATGCACACATGCCATACATGCCTCAATAATTCACACTTATACAAGCAATGGAGTCTCTTGAGAAGGCCGATCAGAGCAAACAGCTTACAGTAAAGAAGCAGATTCATAACCAGGAAGAACTGGTAAAGAGCTATATTTAGCTGGTGGATCTCACTTTCCCAGAAAACATGTTCTGGTGACGTGATTTCTCTCAGGCTGGAGTGTGGAGATGTCAGGAGCTCATTATAATGCCTGGCATGACAGCCGCTGTGAGACGTCTACTCGGTGCGGGTCAGTGACAATACACGCCATCGCCCTGACAGAGAGATGGGACACCCCCAGCATGCACTGCACTCATGTGCGCAGGAGACTCATATCAGACGACGACAGAGAGCAACTGAAGAGTTCGATCTCTGAGACTGTGGTCATCAGTTCAGTGCTGCCCAAATTTACTCCACAGCAGAGGGCTGATAGAGAAAGAGCAATGGCAATAACAGCTAATAGCTCTGGTTCCTGTCCTGACGTCTGGCTCCCAGCAGAATCATGACCCAGCAAGTATTTCACAGCCAGCTTTAATTCAGGAGAACAATAATGGCCACACACTCACAGACAACAACAGCGCATTCACTAGGGTTCAAGACCAGTCGAGCTCAGAAAGCAGAGTTATCATGTTATACGGAAAGACTATTCGTCAGATTAATTACATGGCATCTCTGTGCTGCTGGGAATATTACAGCTTTATGTAGAGGGGATATGACATTATTGATGCAATGACAAGGACCGTTTCACTCGGTAAAACTTGTTTTTGGATAATGTTAGTACACAAGTCAACAAAATAACAATGTTCTAGTGTTTTTTTCCCCACCGATCTATTAATGCAAACATTTTTTATACCTTTAAGAGTATTTTGCAATAATGGCTTTACCTTAAATTTTTTATAAAAAATGCAGCAGCAATGTTTATCTATTTAACAATTACTTGTGTATATTAAGTTAATGCACATATATATGTGTGTGTGTGTGTGTGTGTCTGTGGGTGTGTATTTGTGCACTATTGTTGAAAAAAAGGTTTTGTGTCAGGGTTGTATGTGTGAGTGTTATTTTTTAAAGAAACTGATAATTTTATTCAGCAAGGATACATTTAAATTGATCAGCAGTAACAGTTAAAGTTCTACACTTTTACAAATTGAAAACAATTGCGAATAAATGCTGTTCTTTGTAGCTTTCTATTCATCAAAGAATGCCAAAAAAAAAAAAAAAAAAATATATATATATATATATATATATATATATATATCACAGTCACCACAAAAATATGAATATTAGAATGATTTCTGATGGATTATGTGACACTGAAGACTGGAGTAATGGTGTTCAAAAATTAAGCTTTCGATCACAGAAATAAATTAAATTTTATCATATGTCCACATAGAAAACGGTTTCTTTCGATTGTAATATTATTGCACAATATTACTGATTTTACTGTATTTTTTTGATCAAATAAGTACAGCCTTGGTGAGCAGAAAAGGCTTTCAGCAAATAAACTTGCATGTGTGAGGTTTATTATAACTGAGGGCTGAGTCAGTCATGATGCTAAGATGCTAAATGACAGCAGAGTTAAATTTAATTAAAGGTTGACTGAGGACTTTCAGAAGTTCTGCACTCAATTACACTCTATGTGCCACCTCCTGCGCAACCTACTTTTCCAATTACATTTACAATTAACGCCAGCGGCTGGACTTGGAGGTGTTTTAAAATCCCCAATGCAGCTGGAAAAACATGTCTATCTTTAACCAAATGGCTAAAATGAGTCCGCTTCCAACTTGCATAGGCATAGCTACAGTATTTTAAGGTTTTACAATGGCAGCAGATGTCTATGCTGCAATGGGAGCTATGAAGCACACGTGAGCATGTGTGGATAAAGTGGCATAAAGTCTCATATTGCTGACAGATTGCTGCGGAAAACTGCCAGACAGTTTGCAGTCACATCAGGTATTTAAAAGAGAAATAGATCAACGCTAATGTATCAACAAGCAATTAAATACATGAATGAAATCAAATCTGGGCTGGAAGCCAGTTTGTCTTATTGTTTGTTGATTTGGATGAAGCAATTGCAATGTGTGTACTGTATACTCCATGGAGGACGGTTATTGTAATAGTAGCACTAAAGAAATGCATTTATATTAGACCATCAATACACTGGTCATTAAGAAAGTGAGTGCCACAATTACTATTCATTTTACACTATACTGTAAAAAGCACTGTCAATGACATCAAACCGAGGACCTGACTCTTTGTGGTCATTAAAAATCCCATGATGTACTTTGAAAAGAGTAGGGATAAAGGGGATAAAACCCTGGCATCCTGGCCAAATTCCCCCATTGGCCTCCTAATCATCCCCATACATTGACTGGCTTCATAACAAAATGTACATTTCAGGTGGACTGTTGTTTTAAAACTGAAGTGGCATGCTTTTGACTGGCCATCTTAAACATTTTGACACTGTGGCTTTGCTTGTCCTCTCAGTGTCATCATTTGTCTAAGTGTGTAATGTGTAAAAGAAAAGAATGGGGAGTAATGTAAGAATGATATTTTTCATGAGCAGAGCATGTTGTTCATTAACATGATAAATCACTGACATACATTCCACTAGAATCACTAATAAATACAGCAAAATCAACCTATGCATCTCAATGTTTTAATGAAGCAAACTCTGGACGGATGGATGTTAATCCATG
This sequence comes from Carassius gibelio, assembly GCF_023724105.1. Taxonomy (NCBI): domain Eukaryota; kingdom Metazoa; phylum Chordata; class Actinopteri; order Cypriniformes; family Cyprinidae; genus Carassius; species Carassius gibelio. Next base: position 17,337,051 of record NC_068409.1, on the reverse strand, counting down.
TTTGAACATTGCATCCAATCCTCAGAGAGTCATTAAACACAGAGTCTGTCTTGTGTTGCCAAAACCATGAGAACCGCTGAATATATAATGATACAAACACTACGAATGATCATGGGGTGGGTGACACTAGGTCTTCTCTGACAGTGAGGAAAATACAAAATCATTAAAAAAAAAACATGTGAAGTTCAAACAATTGTTTAGGTTTAGAACGGCCTCACTAAAATATCTGTGTAGATAACAAGAAGCTCTATGGACACTTGACACTGACCTTGCCGCTAACGATTATCATGCAGTGTGTGAATGAGGCTCTGTAAAATTGGCTCATCAAACATTTGCAGAGCTTCCTAATGTTGTTTTTATATAAACCAAGAATACATGAATAAATATAACTACATCCACAACTTCTAACAATCAGTCGTAGCCACATCACTGAAGATGTGATTAAAGGAGCTGTTTCTGTTATCTTCACTCATCTAATGATGCTTAAATGCTGTTATCATTATTAATGTTCTCACTTAAAATAACTCTTTACATTAATGTAATAACATGTATATACACTCATAAAAATAAAGGTGCTTCACGATGCCATAGAAGATCCTTTTTTGTCTAAATGTGGATGTGGATCATTTGTGGATTATTGTTAATGACCAATTCTGATCGAATTTTTTTTTCTTTCTTCACATTTTGCTGTTATTATGTCTACTTTTTATAATTACTCATCTATAATTGTAAACATCAACGAACAAAGGACCAAAAAACACGCTAAGTTTACACTCTGAAAAACAATGTTACAGCTAGTAATTCTGTTCTGAAATGTGCTTTCCTTGTCGGAATGTCTGTTTTTGTTTTGGTCTGTGTGACTCCGCCCACTGCCAGTTCAACCAATAGCATTTAAACAACCGTGGTTGCCAGTTGGTGGAAAACTCAGCGTATTGCAGCCATAGAAGCCAGCAAACAAACTGAGTAAGAATCACAGATTCTACCCGACTTAAGGCTGTGTGATCAAAGGAATATTAAAATGCGGATAAATCAACTCATCAATTTATAGTGTAAGGAAATTTGCCTTTCATTGTCAGTTGCGCTCAGTCTTGTTATGTCCTCAATCTGGCAACCCACATGAGTGTGAAGTCTAAAGAGGAAGTTGGCAGGAGAAGCTGTTAATAATACATCCTGCAACTTTATAATATTAGTCATATCCATATGAAACAGCATAGAGATGAATAAATGAGAACATAATATAGATTACATTTTTTTTGTTGCTTTTTGATAAAGTATCCTTTTAAGAGTATATAAAAATGTGAGTGTATATTAGTATATGATTGAAAAGGACACAGATGAAATTTTAACCTATGCACCAAGGTGAAAAGCTCAACCTTAATGTTTTTTGGTTTTGCTTTTTGAATGCAAACAGCATGTCACGACCTTAGTGTTATGTCTCACCTCTATGACAGCACTTTCCTCGAGTGCAATGACACGGGGCACTGAAACCTTCACAGGTCACTGGCCAAACGCCCCGTGTGTGCTTACTAACACCCCTTCAACAGAACGGTGACGTCCCAGAAACCACACAAATACCTGCTTAGACTACAAGTGAGAAAACCAAGATATGATTCAAAAGCATTCCACTTACTTCCATAATGATTCCTAGATGTTTGTTCTCCCAAAGCTAAACACACTTATGTCCTCTTCTCCCTATCCAATCAAATCTCACCTCACATTTGTTTTCCTGAATATCCCGTTTCATTCACATTACAGAAGTAAAATGGGTCGCGAGAAGCTACCCGTATTGACTTTAACTCACAGTGTGCAGGCAATATTAAATCCTCCCGCGGAAGGAAATAAAAGCAGACGTATTGAAATGTCTGGTAATATTTCAGGAAGCAATGACACAACAGAAACATTCAAATGTTGATCTTGGTTTTAAGGGGCTCTGGCGCCCCGTTCTGCAGCACAAGCTCAAATCCATATGCTGGATTTTCATTAATTCATGGGTGAGAGTATAAAAGCATGAAGCTCTAGTTTCAGCGATCGCTTATAGGGAGTGAAGGAGGAGAGGGATTTGTTGTCTCTGCTTTTATTGATGATGTAGAGTTTGTACGGGAGTGAAAAGTCTTTGTCATGTAGAGGACTGCTATTGAGATAAGGTGCAGATACTACAGATAACAACAGCTGAACACTGTCCTTCAGAGGCACACACACACACACACACACAGTATCAGACCACTAACAGTTTCAACACTCGTGAGACACAACAAGAACAATGTGAGACGATTTCTTGATTTCTTGCTCTTGGAACAACATTACTTTCAAACAATCGATCTGAATCATGCATTAGAGCTTTAGTTAATGGTAGGTGTTAAGGTGTTAAGCTCCGCCCCCAAATTCACAATCATTCTTTTCAACACAGGCTCCTCCCCCATCACTCCTGGACACACCCCCTTAAATTGGCTACAAGTGTGTTTTGGTGTTTTTATGATCCACAGGATTTCTCAGAAATCACTTACTGCACCTTTAAGGGCCTAAAATAAAAATGTTTTTTTTTTACTAGCAAATAACAGTGATCTTGAATTTATATTTAAACATAATGATTCACTCAACACATAATGCAATATGATTCAAGTTACAATTTATTTATTTTATTTTTTTTACAAAATTTCAAACAAATTACAAATTAAAGCGTGTCCTTTTATTATTGCTTGGACAAAATGCTGCTTTTTATTTATTTATTTATATATTTTGTGGAACTGAAATATGTCAAATAACAAATCTAAACTGAAAGAAAATAAATAAATAAAAATCCCAAATCAAATAAATAAATAACACACACACACACACACACTTTGCATCACAGAAATAAATGATAATTTAAAGTATAATAAATTTAAAAACAATTATTTTAAATTGTAATAATATCACAATATTAAATTTTTTTCTATATTTTTGATCAAATAAATGCAGGCTTGATGAGCAGAAGAAACTTCTTTAACATTAACATTAAAAATAGTAATGTTTACAAACTTTTGGTCTGTACTGTGTATATATATGTGTATATATATATATATATATATATATATATATATATATATTTTTTTTTTTTTTTTTCAAAACTTATAATGTTGCTATTTTTCTTGGTAAAGGTCTGGCACCCACAGCTGCATTTTTATTATTATCATTATTATTATTATTATTATTATTATTATTATTATTATTATTTATTGTATTATTATACTCTTTTCCGAGTTTACTCTTTTCGCTTACAATTACTTATTATTAATTAAATTTGTCTCTATACTAACCTGAGAAAAGAAAAAAAAAACATTTTATTATCAAACATTTCACTTTAATTAGTGCACATATTTCCAAGTTCAACTTTCTAAAAAGCAAATCAACATCTACAAAATCTCCTTCTCAAAGTTCACTTGACAAGGCTTGGATAAAGTCCTATCAGTTTCAAAATATCTGTTAGCTCACTAAAGGCAACTTACAAAAGCAATATTCAGCTAACAACTGCAGGAAGACTGATGCTGAACATCCTAACGAAAGCATGACTGTGTGTGTGATGAGCCACATTCAAAACGATGAAGCTGGCAGCTTGTTTGCTATTACAGCTGAGCATTTGCCTGCACCGTGACAGAATCAATGGAGTAACACAGATAATAGCATCTCTGGTGATCAGAGATACATCTAATTGAGTGTGGTCTGTCTGTGGTCACAGAGAAGCGGAGGACTCTGATCTAAAGCAAGAGCTTGTGAACGTGTCTGTGTGTGTGTGTGCGGGTGCTGCCTGAGGGAAGCCCACACGAGACGCACCCAACAGAGAATAGAAAGTGTAGTATACACACTGACAAAGCAGTTGAGAAACATACAACAACCACTCCACGTTATGATTTTAACTCAGACATGAACACAATAGTCAGTCTCACAAAAACAGGAGTTACTATTTCCAATGTATATAGTTTAAAATGTGCAACTTCAAATAAATAATATGTAATATCAATGTGCATTCCTTTTATAACAAAACAATTTACCAAATATGAATTTCTAATTAAATTAAAGTATTTTAAAAAAGCACTTTCATTTAATAGAAATGAAAGGCTACTTAAGTGTACCTAAGTACACTTCTTTTAAATAATGCACTTTGTAATAATATTTTTCAAAAAAAAAAATTCAAAACTTTTTTTTTCAAAGTTTTCAAATTTGATCATAATTTTAACTCTAGAATTCTTAGATTTATTACAGTTAATGTTTATTTTAAATTAATAAATTGTAACCGTGTCATGTATAATTACAAATATGCATCTACATGACAAAACAAAAAAAGACACAAAAAATTGTTAGATTATCATAAATTGTTGTCAGTGTCTGCTGTGCACTTTATTTCAAAGACAATATAAGGAATTATGAAATTACAAGTGGGTAATTAAAAGTGGGTAATTTAACTGCATTGAATGCATTTAGATGTATGAAAACATTACATTTCTTTCTTACTTTTTTTTTTTTTAAATAGATATTATTTCCATAACAGAAGGGCAATTTTAAAAAACATCATAACACCACCTTCTACATAAGAAATAATAAATTATACAGTTTAATAACAAAAATCATAGAGAAAATCATTTTGAAGCTGCACAGCTGAGGCGAGACAGAGCTATAATCAGCTTCAGTCTCAATGTCAGCAGAGTCACTCCTCAAACTCATCAGTGCGTGTTTTCTGGGGTGTCTCTTCTCACTGTCTCTGAATATATTCACTGCCATTATTAGCACATCGAGATGGCACTGAATGAATATCTTGGGAGCTTCTAAAAATGCAATGCAAATAAATTCTGGTCCTACACAAATAAGCGGAGCAAGGAAGAAGTGGATTTGATTGAGCTTTGATTCAACAAGCAAACAAATACATTTTTCTCTCCTATAGGGTTTATATACTGTATAGAACTGTGTAGATACTTTAAAACACAGTTCACTTGAGTTGAGTGGTCGATTCAGTTGGTTATACGTTCTGTTTACATTCTTGTATTTGCCAAGTTCTTATTGAAAAGTTCACTCAAAAATGATAATTCGCTAAAAATGTCTTCACCTATAGACCATCCAAGATGTAGTCGAGTTTGTTTCTTCATCAGATTCGGAGAAATGTAGCATTGCATCAGTGTCTCAGCAATGGATGCTCTGGAGTGAATGGGTGCCGTCAGAATGAAAGTCCAAACAGTTGATAAATACATCACAATAATCCACACCACTCCAGTCCATCAATTAACATGTTTAAAAACTAAAAACTGTGCATTTTTTCTGGCTAAAATACAAGTCTTATTACTTTCTCCAATTAAAAATATGAATCAGGAGAGAAATCTGCACATGTCAAGCATGGTTTACAAAGCCAAAAAAACGTCTTGATGGATTTGTTTCTTACAAACAAGCAGCTGTTGGGTTCTCCAGATGTTAACTGAAGGACTGGGGTGATGTTTATTATTGTGATGTTTTTATCAGCTGTTTGGACTCTCATTCTGACGGCACCCATTCACTACAGAGCATCCACTGATGAATGGCTGTGGATTTTTACGTCAGAGTACAATAGTACTCTGCAAGTGAGCATCTGCTAAAAACATACATGTAATTGTAGAGAATATGTTTGGAAGAGATACATAGTTTATTTTTTTTAAATAGGTTCTTTTTTATAAATTCATGCCTTGGACAAAAGCACATGTATCTGGACTGAGGCAATGCTAATGTGTAACCCACATCTTCTCTAGTACCAGTCTGACTGTTAGAAAGAGATTACCATTTTTTCCAATTAACTAAATCTCCTCTTAATCCAGCCCATGCAATTGAGAAGCGTGTTTCCCAGATGCTCGACTGTTTGTGATTCTAGTAAGCATTACTCAGCAGGCGTGCTCATCGAACCTCTTTCCTCCACTCTCTGTTTATTGTGAGAGATACATCGTCTTTTGCCAGAGAGCTGAAGCATTTCGGCGACACTAATGCGGCACAATGCTGTAACGACGCAACACTATTTAAATCCAAAAGTAGTGACCCTGCAAATGAGCTGTAGGGGCTATTTTGACTTTAATGAAGCCATCACTTGGCTGTTTGCTGGTCTGCTGAGTTTTAATGGTGAATAGTGTCAGTTTCGTGAACATTCCCTGTGCCTTCAACTGATTGGACAAAGAGACATTATATAGGAATGTCGACCAATCAGAATCAAGCATTCCAGAATATTGCATTAAAGGGATAAATTAGTGTTAATTAACAGTAACTTTTCATTTTTGGGTGAAATATATCTTTAAAAATCCTCGTATGACTATCTGTTGGGTTTTATTTGGTGATAACAGTCGGCTAACCACACATTATCTCACTCGGCTGCTCAACAAATAAATACAAATATTTGCACTTGAAATATTGACTGAATTGAAATAGTACATTTTTATCTGTACATTACCTCAAATCTCCCACTAAACTAACTACTGTACTATCAGAATCAGTCTTATTTTCTTATAAAGACATAGTATTGGTTTATAACACGTTTAATGTTTTTTCTTAAATAATTTATTCTTTTTTTTTATTAAGGCAAAGTGTTATAGTTTTACTTACAGTGATTATACAAATCACTCAAACACACACACACATATTTAAACAAACACACACACACACACACACACACAGACTGGCATATAGTACTTATGAGGACAGTTAGCATTTATCATGGTTTACAAGGACAAGCCTTTCCCAACATCAGGGTATCAATTCAGTTATGCAAAATGATTAATTTATTGATTAATAAGATACATCTGACTTTATATTTAGCATATAATGTACATCATCAAGAAGACTTGCTACAGAAATTTCACAGGTTTATAAGGTCAAAATACAATCATGGTTTAAGGGGACATCATGGGTTATGAGGTCTATAATACACACATTTAACCACTTGCTGGTCTACGAGGACATAAATGATCAAGTTAATACTGAATGAATATTAATAATACATTTAATGTTGAAATAGTTTTTAACATTTAAAAGTGATATTCTAATAAAATTGTAAATGTCATCTTTATGAGATCTTTTTAATTTTTCCTGCCATCATGTTGTGATTTTTCTAAATCTATGCAACAGATCCAATACAAGATCCAAATCCAAAAACACATCAGACGACATATTTATTGTCTTTATTTCAAGGAATATCTAAAATCTTATATACAGTAGTATTTTTGGCTAATTGCTTACTTGCAAATAATTTCATTTCATTTATTTTTACTTTTCTGTGTGAAACATGGAAATGAGAGAGGTGGTCCTTACAAAGCTCCAGCGGATCTTTACTGACTAAGCAACTGGAATTGGGAGTTGCTATGGAATGAGGCAAATCATTGGAGAGTTATTATAACTCTCATTAACTCTCATGTCAAATTATTTTTTAATGCCCACTTTCCAAACACATAGGGCTGTGTGATTAATAGAAATCGTAATAAAATCACAATTTGAGTGTGCGAACTTGGAACTCTCCAGCTGACTTGACATCTCATAGCAAACTCTGATCACTATTCCTTAGTTAGATCTGACAATTGATGCTTCTATGTGTGGCCTCTTAACCAATGATTCACTGTAGCGATGCAATGACTATCTAAAAGGAATATATAGCTATGTGAAGCCTCAGATAATAATAAAGGAAATAAAATAATACAAAAATTAATTCAGGATTAAATTATCATTGAAAACGACTTCTGTTTTGTCAAGTCATTTATTCCTTTAATTTCCTATTACATTTATTTGTTTATTGTTTATTTATTCATCATTTCTGCAGATTTGGTCCTCCATCTACACTGGGTATAGTGTCTCTATATCACAGACATTTTGTATAAAATTTTTAAAAACTTTAAATTCAAATCAATTTATTCTAATTAGCAATATTCATTGTCAGTTCTTTTTCCTTTCAAAGTTTTTTCTGAATAGATCAGAAGTCTTGCAATGCATTTTTTTTTTTTTTTTATTATTTGCTTTAAACACACTCCTTTGTTTCGGACAAAGTCCCTGATATTTTGATTATTTTTTGCAAGAATGGCATTCCTTTAGAGAGGTAAGATGCCCCTTGATTATATATGTTTTAAATTGCCTGAAAACTGCTTCCACTTCCTGCTTTGCCTATGGCTTTTTTTACATAGTTTGGCCTGAGATACAAATAAAATATGTAAAATAAAAATATAAAAATATGTAAATTAGTTGCATTGTGATATTACTGTTTTACTTAAATTTAAACCATTTATTCTAAATGATCGTACAAATTCAGCGTATACCTTCGTTTGCAGTGATCCCGATATGGTTAACTGCATCATTTGTTTCCATGAATTTATCTGTTAATAAGAATTTGGAGAATTCGTCACTAAATGAACAAAATGTGGAATATGAACATTGAAAGTTACATGATGCTTAACAAAACATTTTTTTAATGTTCTCAAACTGCAATTAGTTAACGTTCTCCGAACTGTACTTAACCTGTACTTAACCAATTTAGTGAGCTTTGATGAAAACTAACGTACATTCTAAAACAAAACATAAAAGACTGCTAATGATATTATTCTTGCTAAACATCCATAATGTTACTAGATTATAAATTAACTTTTCCGTCACTTGAGATTACTGAAATACTAGCTTAGCTGTGTTCATAGACTTATCAACTGATGGCTGTGTTTCCAGAGAAAGAGACTCAATAATAACCGCGGTGTGATCGTTCATAAACGACTACAAAATCACAATCCAGTCAGTGACAAATGGACGAAGTCCATTATCTCCTCTTTAATTATAAAGTAATTATTCAAGTGATTATATTAATATATTAATACATAGTAAATGGCTTATATATTTGTTCCTTACTTTGTTCCTTACCCAGATGCCAAAATTATACAATTGTTTGTGTTCTTTATGAGTATGAGTATTGGAGAGCTAATACTCATAAAGAACACAAACATTTGTATAATTTTGGCATCTTGGTAAGGAACAAAGTCACTAAGTTGCTTAATTCTTACATTAAAGAATTAGGGTTGCTCAATGGGAAGAATCACACAATATTTATCAAAACAAAATTTCTTCACAATATTGTCGATGTACATAAAATGAATACCAAAAAATAAATTCAAGCGCTAACATAACTATTGTATAGGAGGGTTAGTCGATCTCCATTTCCTCTCAGCCAAACAAACAATAAAACTTGAGTAAAAAGTCTTAAAGTTTGTCATATTTATTGTACTTAAGTTCAAAAGGATTCTTTTTATCTTCAACGTACTTAAGTATTGAACGTACAAGTATAAGTAAATGCACAATGAAAAAGAAGCAAATACATGTACTTCTCAATAAATTAGAATGTAAATTAGAATGATTCACAGCCCTAAGTCATCCCATGCCATGATTCAGCTTACAAACAAACTGACATAATTATTGAATATTAATACTTATTGGTATTACTTAGCATAATTATTATTATTAGAAGTAGTAGTAGTATTACTACAACTACTACCATTGCTTGAAGTGGAAAAAATAAAGTGTTGGTACTTCCCTAAGGAGCAGGGCTTTGTTGGGGAAAAGGGTTAGGGGGAATTGGTTGCCCCCTCAATTGCAAAAGCGTAGTTTTGGTTTGAATATTGGTGGGTTGAAGTGTGAACCATTAACAGCGTCACAGGGCATATGCTAAATGGTCCAAAGATGGAAACTGGTTAATAACATAACTGCAGTAAAGTAGCCAATAGTTAATCACTTATTACAAGGTGCATGGGAAGTCAAATTAAATGTTTATTCAATAATTGTATATGCACATATATGTAATATGTACAACATATATATACGACATATATGATATGGAGAGTGATGAACTTTTGGCTATAGAACTACATTCACAAGTCCTGCGCCCCCTTAAAACCGTGATTGTACATATACGACATAGTGAGTGATGAACTGTCGACTATAGAACTACATTCACAAGTCCTGCGTCCCTGTACACCATGATTGTTTATATACATTTATGATATAGAGATCGATGATCTGTCCGCTATAAAACTACATTCACAAGTCCTGCGTCCCTGTACACCATGATTGTTTATACACATTTACAATTTAGAGAGTGATGAATTGTCGGCTATAGAACTACATTCACAAGTCCAGCATCCCTGTACACCATGATTGTTTATATACATTTATGATATAGAGATCGATGATCTGTCCGCTATAAAACTACATTCACAAGTCCTGCGTCCCTGTACACCATGATTGTTTATACACATTTACAATTTAGAGAGTGATGAATTGTCGGCTATAGAACTACATTCACAAGTCCAGCATCCCTGTACACCATGATTGTTTATATACATTTATGATATAGAGATCGATGATCTGTCCGCTATAAAACTACATTCACAAGTCCTGCGTCCCTGTACACCATGATTGTTTATGCACATTTACGATATAGAGAGCGAAGAACTGTCGGCTATAGAACTACATTCACAAGTCCTGCGTCCCTGTACACCATGATTGTTTATACACATTTACGATATAGAGAGCGATTATCTGTCGGCTATAGAACTACATTCACAAGTACAGCGTCCCTGTACACCATGATTGTTTATACACATTTACAATATAGAGAGCGATGATCTGTCTGCTATAGAACTACATTCACAAGTACAGCGTCCCTGTACACCATGATTGTTTATACACGCGTACGATATAGTGAGCGATGAACTGTCGGCTATAAAACTACATTCACAAGTACAGCGTCCCTGTACACCATGATTGTTTATACACATTTACGATATAGAGAGCGATGAACTGTCGGCTATAAAACTACATTCACAAGTCTTGCGTCCCTGTACACCATGATTGTTTATACACATTTACAATATAGAGAGCGATGATCTGTCTGCTATAGAACTACATTCACAAGTACAGCGTCCCTGTACACCATGATTGTTTATACACGCGTACGATATAGTGAGCGATGAACTGTCGGCTATAAAACTACATTCACAAGTACAGCGTCCCTGTACACCATGATTGTTTATACACATTTACGATATAGAGAGCGATGAACTGTCGGCTATAAAACTACATTCACAAGTACAGCGTCCCTGTACACCATGATTGTTTATACACATTTACGATATAGAGAGCGATGAACTGTCGGCTATAAAACTACATTCACAAGTACAGCGTCCCTGTACACCATGATTGTTTATACACATTTACGATATAGAGAGCGATGAACTGTCGGCTATAAAACTACATTCACAAGTACAGCGTCCCTGTACACCATGATTGTTTATACACGCGTACGATATAGTGAGCGATGAACTGTCGGCTATAAAACTACATTCACAAGTACAGCGTCCCTGTACACCATGATTGTTTATACACGCGTACGATATAGTGAGCGATGAACTGTCGGCTATAAAACTACATTCACAAGTACAGCGTCCCTGTACACCATGATTGTTTATACACGCGTACGATATAGTGAGCGATGAACTGTCGGCTATAAAACTACATTCACAAGTACAGCGTCCCTGTACACCATGATTGTTTATACACATTTACAATATAGAGAGCGATGATCTGTCTGCTATAGAATTACATTCACAAGTACAGCATCCCTGTACACCATGATTTTTTATACACATTTCGATATAGAGAGCAATGATCTGTTAGCTATAAAACTACATTCACAAGTACAGCGTCCCTGTACACCATGATTGTTTATACACATTTACAATATAGAGAGCGATGATCTGTCTGCTATAGAATTACATTCACAAGTACAGCGTCCCTGTACACCATGATTGTTTATACACATTTACGATATAGAGAGCGATGATCTGTCTGCTATAGAACTACATTCACAAGTCCTGCTTCCCTCTACACTATGATTGTTTATACACATTTACGATTTAGAGAGCGATGAACTGTCGGCTATAGAACTACATTCACAAGTCCTGCGTCCCCATAAACCACAATGATTGTTTATACACATCTATGATATAGAGAGTGATGAACTGTCGGCTATAAAACTACATTCACAAGTCCTACGTCCCTATAAACCACAATGATTGTTTACACACATTTACGATATAGAGAGTGATGAACTGTCAGCTATAGAACTACATTCACAAGTACAGCGTCCCTGTACACCATGATTGTTTATACACGCGTACGATATAGTGAGCGATGAACTGTCGGCTATAAAACTACATTCACAAGTACAGCGTCCCTGTACACCATGATTGTTTATACACATTTACGATATAGAGAGCGATGATCTGTCCGATATAGAACTACATTGACAAGTCCTGCGTCCCTGTACACCATGATTGTTTATACACATTTATGATATAGAGATCGATGAACTGCCAGCTATAGAACTACATTCACAAGTCCTGCGTCCCTGTACACCATGATTGTTTATACACATTTATGATATAGAGAGCAATGATCTGTCGGCTATAGAACTACATTCACAAGTCCTGCGTCCCTGTACACCATGATTGTTTATACACATTTACGATATAGAGAGCAATGATCTGTCGGCTATAGAACTACATTCACAAGTACAGCGTCCCTGTACACCATGATTGTTTATACACATTTACGATATAGAGAGCAATGATCTGTCGGCTATAGAACTACATTCACAAGTACAGCGTCCCTGTACACCATGATTGTTTATACACATTTACGATATAGAGAGCGATGATCTGTCCGATATAGAACTACATTCACAAGTCCTGCGTCCCTGTACACCATGATTGTTTATACACATTTACGATATAGAGAGCGATGATCTGTCGGCTATAGAACTACATTCACAAGTCCTGCGTCCCTGTACACCATGATTGTTTATACACATTTACGATATAGAGAGCGAAGAACTGTCGGCTATAGAACTACATTCACAAGTCCTGCGTCCCTGTACACCATGATTGTTTACACACATTTATGAAATAGAGAGCGATAAACTGTCAACTATAGAACTACATTCACAAGTACAGCGTCCCTGTACACCATGATTGTTTATACACATTTACGATATAGAGAGCAATGATCTGTCGGCTATAGAACTACATTCACAAGTCTTGCGTCCCTGTACACCATGATTGTTTATGCACATTTACGATATAAAGAGCGAAGAACTGTCGGCTATAGAACTACATTCACAAGTACAGCGTCCCTGTACACCATGATTGTTTATACACATTTACGATTTAGAGAGCGATGATCTGTCGGCTATAGAACTACATTCACAAGTCCTGCGTCCCTGTACACCATGATTGTTTATGCACATTTACGATATAGAGAGCAAAGAACTGTCGGCTATAGAACTACATTCACAAGTACAGCGTCCCTGTACACCGTGATTGTTTATACACATTTATGATATAGAGATCGCTGATCTGTCCGCTATAGAACTACATTCACAAATCCTGCACCCCTATAAACCATGATTGTTTATACACGTGTACGATATAGTCAGCGATGAACTGTCGGCTATAGAACCACATTCACAAATCCTGCGTCCCTGTACACCATGATTGTTTATACACATTTATGATATAGAGATCGCTGATCTGTCCGCTATAAAACTACATTCACAAGTCCTGCGTCCCTGTACACCATGATTGTTTATGCACATTTACGATATAAAGAGCGAAGAACTGTTGGCTATAGAACTACATTCACAAGTACAGCGTCCCTGTACACCATGATTGTTTATACACATTTACGATATAGAGATCGCTGATCTGTCCGCTATAGAACTACATTCACAAGTCCTGTGTCCCTGTACACCAAGATTTTTTGAACACATGATTGTTAATACACATTTACAATATAGAGAGCGTTGAACAGTCGGTTATAGATCAACATTCACAAGTCCTGTGTCCCTGTACACCAAGATTTTTTGAACACATGATTTTTTATACACATTTACAATATAGAGAGCGTTGAACTGTCGGTTATAGAACTACATTCACAAGTCCTGCGTCCCTCTACACCATGATTTTTTATACACATTTAAGATATAGAGAGCGATTAACTGTTGGCTACAGAACTACATTCACAAGTACAGCGTCCCTGTACACCATGATTGTTTATACACATTTCGATATAAAGAGCGAAGAACTGTTGGCTATAGAACTACATTCACAAGTCTTGCGTCCCTGTACACCATGATTGTTTATGCACATTTACGATATAAAGAGCGAAGAACTGTTGGCTATAGAACTACATTCACAAGTCTTGCGTCCCTGTACACCATGATTGTTTATGCACATTTACGATATAAAGAGCGAAGAACTGTTGGCTATAGAACTACATTCACAAGTCTTGCGTCCCTGTACACCATGATTGTTTATACACATTTACGATATAGAGAGCAATGATCTCTCGGCTATAGAACTACATTCACAAGTCCTGTGTCCCTGTACACCATGATTTTTTATACACATTTAAGATATAGAGAGCGATTAACTGTTGGCTACAGAACTACATTCACAAGTACAGCGTCCCTGTACACCATGATTGTTTATACACTTTTCGATATAGAGAGAGGTGAACTGTCAGCTATAGAACTACATTCACAAGTCCAGCGTCACTGTACACCATGATTGTTTATACACTTTTACGATATAGAAAGCGATGAACTGTCGCCTTTAGATCTACATTCACAAGTCCTGCGTCCCTGTACACCATGATTTTTTTAACACATGATTGTTAATACACATTTACGATATAGAGAGCGTTGAACTGTCGGTTATAGAACTACATTCACAAGTCTTGCGTCCCTGTACACCATGATTTTTTATACACATTTACAATATAGAGAGCGTTGAACTGTCGGTTATAGAACTACATTCACAAGTCCTGCGTCCCTCTACACCATGATTTTTTATACACATTTAAGATATAGAGAGCGATTAACTGTTGGCTACAGAACTACATTCACAAGTACAGCGTCTCTGTACACCATGATTGTTTATACACATTTCGATATAGAGAGAGGTGAACTGTCAGCTATAGAACTACATTCACAAGTCCAGCGTCACTGTACACCATGATTGTTTATACACTTTTACGATATAGAAAGCGATGAACTGTCGCCTTTAGATCTACATTCACAAGTCCTGCGTCCCTGTACACCATGATTTTTTTAACACATGATTGTTAATACACATTTACGATATAGAGAGCGTTGAACTGTCGGTTATAGAACTACATTCACAAGTCCTGCGTCCCTGTACACCATGATTTTTTATACACATTTAAGATATAGAGAGCGATGAACTGTCAACTATAGAACTACATTCACAAGGCCAGTGTCACTGTACAACATGATTGTTTATACACTTTTACGATATAGAGAGCGATGATCTGTCTGCTATAGAACTACATTCACAAGTCTTGTGTCCCTGTACACCATGATTGTTTATACACATTTACGATATAGAGAGCGATGAACTGTCGGCTTTAGAACTACATTCACAAGTCCAGCGTCCCTGTACACCATGATTGTTTATACACATTTACGATATAGAGAGCGATGATCTGTCGGCTATAGAACTACATTCACAAGTCTTGCGTCCCTGTACACCATGATTGTTTATACACATTTACGATATAGAGAGCAATTAACTGTTGGCTATAGAACTACATTGACAAGTACAGCGTCCCTGTACACCATGATTGTTTATACACATTTACAATATAGAGAGCGATGATCTGTCTGCTATAGAATTACATTCACAAGTACAGCGTCCCTGTACACCATGATTTTTTATACACATTTACGATATAGAGAGCGATGATCTGTCGGCTATAGAACTACATTCACAAGTCTTGCGTCCCTGTACACCATGATTTTTTATACACATTTACGATATAGAGAGCGATGATCTGTCGGCTATAGAACTACATTCACAAGTCTTGCGTCCCTGTACACCATGATTGTTTATACACATTTACGATATAGAGAGCGATGATCTGTCGGCTATAGAACTACATTCACAAGTCTTGCGTCCCTGTACACCATGATTGTTTATACACATTTACGATATAGAGAGCGATGAACTGTCGGCTTTAGAACTACATTCACAAGTCCAGCGTCCCTGTACACCGTGATTGTTTATACACATTAACGATATAGAGAGCGATGATCTGTCGGCTATAGAACTACATTCACAAGTCCTGCGTCCCTGTACACCGTGATTGTTTATACACATTTACGATATAGAAAGCGATGATCTGTCGGCTATAGAACTACATTCACAAGTTCTGCGTCCCTGTACACCATGATTGTTTATACACATTTACGATATAGAGAGCGATGAACTGTCGGCTTTAGAACTACATTCACAAGTCTTGCGTCCCTGTACACCATGATTGTTTATACACATATAAACGATATAGAGATCGATGAACTGTCAGCTATAGAACTACATTCACAAGTCTTGCGTCCCTGTACACCATGATTGTTTATGCACATTTACGATATAGAGAGCGATGATCTGTCGGCTATAGAACTACATTCACAAGTCTTGCGTCCCTGTACACCATGATTGTTTATAAACATTTACGATATAGAGAGCAATGAACTGTTGGCTATAGAACTACATTCACAAGTACAGCGTCCCTGTACACCATGATTGTTTATACACGCGTACGATATAGAGAGCGATGATCTGTCGGCTATAAAACTACATTCACAAGTACAGCGTCCCTGTACACCATGATTGTTAATACACAATTACGATATAGAGAGCGATGAACTGTTGGCTATAGAACTACATTCACAAGTCCTGCGTCCCTGTACACCATGATTGTTTATACACATTTACGATATAGAGAGCGATGATCTGTCGGCTATAGAACTACATTCACAAGTCTTGCGTCCCTGTACACCATGATTGTTTATACACATTTACGATATAGAGAGCGATGAACTGTTGGCTATAGAACTACATTGACAAGTACAGCGTCCCTGTACACCATGATTGTTAATACACAATTACGATATAGAGAGCGATGAACTGTTGGCTATAGAACTACATTCACAAGTACAGCGTCCCTGTACACCATGATTTTTTATACACATTTACGATATAGAGAGCGATGATCTGTCGGCTATAGAACTACATTCACAAGTCTTGCGTCCCTGTACACCATGATTTTTTATACACATTTACGATATAGAGAGCGATGATCTGTCGGCTATAGAACTACATTCACAAGTCTTGCGTCCCTGTACACCATGATTGTTTATACACATTTACGATATAGAGAGCGATGATCTGTCGGCTATAGAACTACATTCACAAGTCTTGCGTCCCTGTACACCATGATTGTTTATACACATTTACGATATAGAGAGCGATGAACTGTCGGCTTTAGAACTACATTCACAAGTCCAGCGTCCCTGTACACCGTGATTGTTTATACACATTAACGATATAGAGAGCGATGATCTGTCGGCTATAGAACTACATTCACAAGTCCTGCGTCCCTGTACACCGTGATTGTTTATACACATTTACGATATAGAAAGCGATGATCTGTCGGCTATAGAACTACATTCACAAGTCCTGCGTCCCTGTACACCATGATTGTTTATACACATTTACGATATAGAGAGCGATGAACTGTCGGCTTTAGAACTACATTCACAAGTCTTGCGTCCCTGTACACCATGATTGTTTATACACATATAAACGATATAGAGATCGATGAACTGTCAGCTATAGAACTACATTCACAAGTCTTGCGTCCCTGTACACCATGATTGTTTATGCACATTTACGATATAGAGAGCGATGATCTGTCGGCTATAGAACTACATTCACAAGTCTTGCGTCCCTGTACACCATGATTGTTTATAAACATTTACGATATAGAGAGCAATGAACTGTTGGCTATAGAACTACATTCACAAGTACAGCGTCCCTGTACACCATGATTGTTTATACACGCGTACGATATAGAGAGCGATGATCTGTCGGCTATACAACTACATTCACAAGTCCTGTGTCCCTGTACACCATGATTGTTTATACACATATATGATATAGAGAGCGATGATTTTGTTTGTGCGTGGCAGCCGTCTGCGAGGGTCTTTCGTGCTGTTTTTTTTTTATTTTATTATTAAAGTCTTCATTTAATTGTCCGCCGGTTCCCGCCTCCTTCTTCCCGAGATTATGAAGTTTGTACTCTGTTACAATCGTATTTTTTATTCGGTACTGTTCTGAGTAAGATATTGTACATAAAAGATGTTTACATTTAGTCCACAACACAAAAACATTACTGAACTATTAAAAAAGGTACAAACATTCCCTGATGTTCCAGAAGGAAACACGATGGAATTTAAAGATCAAGGTAAATTGTACTTAATTTGTGTTCCAGGAAATATACAAGTATCTTCTGTTGCTTACGAAGGGCAGAACTAAATGGAAAAAAAAATATTTCAACAAAATAAGAAAAATGTGGACATCTTCATCGTGTTCAAAAGTTTTCAACCCCTCTCTTATTGCATCTTGTTTCCTTCTGGAGCATCAGTGAATGTTTGTACCTTTTTTAATAGTTGTGTTTGAGTGCCTCAATTGTCCTCAGTGTGAAAAGATGTATCTCAAAATCATACAGTCACTGCTGGAAAGGGTTCAAATATGCAAAGATGCTGGCAAACTGAAGAATCTGCAGGACTTAAAGATTTTTCCGAAGAACAGTTCTCAGTTTAATTGTTCAGAACAAACAAGGGACTCATGCACAACCATCACAAAACAGAAAGACAGTCATGTATCATCAGGTAACCACACACAGTATTAAGAACCAAGGGTTCCCAAACTTTTGAGTGTGGTCATTTTAATAATTTCAGCAATATTTTTTTTAGCATTGTGGACTAAATGTAAACATCCTTTATATACAATATCTTACTCAGGACAGTACTAAATAAAAAATAACATGCATTTAGTATTATCTCTTTTATTTTGTTAAAATTATTCACATTTTCACAGATTCTGCAAGGGGTTCCCAAACTTTCGCATGATCATCAATCATAACTCCAAGGTTTCTGTCTGTTTTTGAAGGAGTTATGGTTGATGTGCCTGGCTTGATGGTGAAATTGTGATGAAACGATGGGACAAGCTGAGATGTGAGCAGCTATCAAAGGATCATCAGGATGGAATGAGAGGTAGAGTTGAGTGTCATCAGCATAGCAGTGGTATGAAAAGCCATGTTTCTGAATGACAGAACCTAATGATGCCATGTAGACAGAGAAGTGGTCCAAGAACTGAGCCCCGAGTCCTTTAAATTTTATTGGTTCAATATTGTATTAATAAGCTGTCAATTTCAGTTTGATCTTTGTGGTTGATGTTTCCACATGGCTTGCAACACGTCAAAAGTAAATTGGTATCCATTAAAATATGGTATAGAAATTGGTAACACTTTATAATAACTGCACACTATTAATCATTAATTAAGCATTAGTAAACAGATAATTCATAATTTATAAAGCATTAATAGACAGTAATAAGCAGTTTATAAATACAGATATAAATGCTTTATTCTTGATTTAAAAGCATATCTATAATGTGTTTAATAATTGTATTTTCATACTTTATTCATGATCAATTTATCATTTCTCAATTAAGTATACCATTATTTACAAACCAGTTATTTAGGAGTTGCCAGTGATTCATAAGATTGCAAGAAATGTAGTAAATTCAGGTAGTTATAAAGCATTTAGTAGTGGTCAGTTAACTATTTATGTGAGCTCATCTAAAGTGAGTCTAGTTATGCCTTTTAAAGCATTTATTAAGGATATTTAAAGGCTCAGTTATCTTCTAAACAAAAAACGGAAACAAACACCACACAGTGATACAGAACATAGAAATATTAACAGCCTTTAAATCTCATTTGTAAAAGCTTTACAAGGCAAAAATAGTCCTCACTTTAGATGAGCTCACAAAAATAGTTAACTAACAACTACATATGTTTTATAACTACATGAATTAACCCTGAATTACAGTAGAAATACATGTTAATAAACCATTTATTAACACTATAAGTAACTATTACTATATGTCTGAATAAAAATATGTATGAATGCACGTTTAAATAGTTTATTAATCATTTATTTACAATTTCTAAGTGATCTTATGAACCATTGACAACTCCTTAATAACTGGTGTGTAAATAATGCTATACTTAATTTAGAAATGATACATTGATCATTAATAAAGTATGAAAAAACAATTATTAAATACATTATAGATATGCTTTTAAATCAGGTATAAAGCATTTATATCTGTATTTACTGTATAAAATGCTTATAAATGTCTATTAATGCTTTATAAATGATGAATTAACTGTTTCCTAATGCTTAACTAATGATTAAAAGCATGCAGTTCTTATAAAGTGTTACCTAGAAATTATTATAAAATAATACAACGAGTATACATAATTATGTAAATATTATTCAGAAACTGTATTTGAAATGAATAATTAGTAAAAATGATTAAAACCCATTATTAAAAAAGGTCACATATTTGAGTTGAAGCATGACCAGCTAACGTAAAACTAATTTTAACATCTTTGGTCCCCCTGGCATTCAAAAAATAGTCCTACCTTGAGTTAGCATATTAAGAGGCCAAATCTGAGTTGATTTTTACAGCCCAGAAGCACCTTTTTGCTTAAGTATGTGTGGATCTCAAAACAGGGCACATTGCTTGACAGTCTGTGCTTCCATCCGCCCTGTTTTACTTTAGATATGCTTTCATTTATGCCATTTGGAATGCAGTACTATTAAAGGCACAAGACTCATGTACTGACAGACTTTCACATGCGCTTTGTGTTTGTTATCCTGAACCTCAGTTTCTGCTGCGGTTAAATGCACTTGCATTTTCAAATACTTTTATATGAAATTGATGTACACACAGTCAATTATGTTTTCAGAGCAGGACAAAACATCTGATATCAAAATAGATCTGTGCGTTAATACAACCTGTTAAAGCGGCCACTTTCTATGATCTCATCAGTAATAATCAAACGGCAATAATGCTGAGGAAAAAAAGAAAAATCCTTAACTATTGTCTGTACCCTTTTGACTTTGGACATTTAAAAAACACTTATTTTAAATAAGTTATTGTTTAAAAATATTAATATTAATAATAAAGTTGATTTTGAACCAAATAAATTTGATAAAAAATGTAAATGAAAATGTAGCCATGTAATATTGAAAACTGAGAATGTGACGCTTCGTGATATTGAGTTTGATAATGATAATTGTAATTTAAGTAAATTGTGAAACCAGTGAAGATTCACACCCCTGTTTTTAAGATGCCAGTACTGACATACAGAGATTTCAACTATAAACAAAAAGCATATAACTGCAGTTTTTTTAAGATGTAAAGTTGTATATATGTATTTGCACAGCAGAAGAATTAATTGGAGAAAAAATGTAGATGAAGAATCATTTTGGAATTGGATTGTGACTCCCATAATTGGAATAGGATCTGATCATGAAGTGCCTGAAGATTCCCACCCCTAATAGATGTACAAGATTGTATGACAACATTGTGATGCATTGATGCATCAGTAATCATAATTGAATCGAATTGTGGGCCTCTGAATCTCAATCAAATGGTATTAATGAGATACCCATAGATTCCCACCCCTAATCTCACACTGTCCAATAGAAAAATTAGATGATCTTACTTTACAAATTGTAATAGCTTGAAATGTTATTACAATGTCTGTATCTACACACACTTTATTCAAATCATTATCTGGTTTAAGAGGACTCTTTACACATACACAACATGGTATATAAGGTCATAGTTGTAATATATACACATCCACATTATGGTTTATGAGGTCAATTCTAAAATTCTTTGAAATCTTCATACAGGCCTTTTTTTATGCATAAAATAATCATATATTGCCTTTGTTTTATGAGGACACTGATATGTCCTCATAAACCCAAGTGTCCTCATAATGCTGGTGAGTAACCTGACATTTTGTCCTTATAAACCACATATGCCAGTTCACACACACACACACACACACACACACACACACACATTTAAACGAACGAACGAACACACACACACACACACACACACACACACACAGACACACACACACACACACACACACACACATTTAAACAAACACACACACACACACACATTTAAACGAACGAACACACACACACACACACAGACACACACACACACACACACACACACACACACATTTAAACAAACACACACACACACACATTTGAATGAATGAACACACACACACACACACATATTTAAACAAACACACACACACATATTTAAACAAACACACACACACACACATTTAAACAAACACACACACACACACACACATTTGAATGAATGAACACACACACACACATATTTAAACAAACACACACACACACATTTAAACAAACACACACACACACACATTTGAATGAATGAACACACACACACACACATATTTAAACAAACACACACACACACATTTAAACAAACACACACACACACATATTTAAACAAACACACACACACACACACACACACACACACACAGAGACACACATTTAAACAAACAAACACACACACACATTTAAACGAACGAACACACACACACACACACACACACACACATACATTTAAACAAACACACACACACACACACACAGATTTAAACAAACGAACACACACACACACACTTAAACGAACACACACACACACACACACACACACGCACACTTAAACGAACACACACACACACACACACAGACACACACACACACACACACATTTAAACGAACGAACACACACACACACACACACAGACACACATTTAAACAAACACACACACACACACAATTTAAACGAACGAACACACACTCACACACACAAACAAACACACACACACACATTTAAACGAGCGAACACACACACACACACACTTAAACGAACACACACACACACACACACACACACACACACATTTAAACGAGCGAACACACACACACACACTTAAACGAACACACACACACACACACACACACTTGAACACACAAACACACACTTAAACGAACACACACAAACACATACACACACACACATTTAAACAAGAGCACACACACACTTTTAAACAAGAGCACACACACACTCGCACAGACACACACACACACACACATTTAAACAAGAGCACACACACACACTTAAACGAACACACACACACACACACACACACACATACACACACACACAGTGTGGGAGAGTCAGTTAATGTGAATTTGTTTATTTGAAATAATAAAAAAGGTTTATGGTTTAAATTTAAGCGAATGATAATAAACCTAATAAAAACAACTTCTTAAAAAGAAACATCAAATTGGATTACTTCTGTATAAGACTAGAATTCCAATAGTTGCCCTTTTATCCAAGTTGTTATAACAATAGATGAGCGGTTTATAATTATCATTTGAAAGAATGAAGATGTGAATAAAGCCCTTCAGAAGCCCTTGAGGCATTACTACAAAGAGTTACAGATTAATTTCCCTTCTGATGATTTAAGCAGTTAGGCAATAATTCATGCAATCTATTACTATGCTAAACATCTCTAAAAGTGACAGTGATGGAGGAGTGGAAGCGGGAAGAGCTTAAAATCCAATTGAGAACAGCTGCCATTATGTGACAGCGTGTAACGAGAGACCTACACGCTTCAAGGCCAAAGATCCCAGCTATTCACACTCATAATAAGCAGATGTTGTCGGGTTTTGTAAAACTTTTATCAGAAACTAACTGTGGTTATAGATTTGAGTGAACAGTCGCACACAGCCTTGAAACACAAAAGAGATTCTATGATTGGCCCTCAAGCTGTTTTTTTATGTCTGGCATTGATTTTCGAAAAATATTAGTTTATCCATGAAAACTACAGAGCATGAATGGTTCTGTTAGGGAGAAATAAATTGTGATTTATATGCATGTAAACAAATTGAAAGCCCACACTAGCCTGAGGTGCATCATGGTCAGTATGATCAGTTTTTTGAGTGCCGTCTCTTTAAGGTAAAAGATGGATTATGAAGGACCAATAATGCATGTGCATCTGAAATAAATAAAATCGGCAAAGAGACCTTGAATTCCTTCTCTGAAAAAAAAAAAGAGATAAGAAAAAAGTTGTTCTTAGTCGGCTGAACCGCGGAAGACCTCGGCTTGGATTCTGCCTGAATAGACAGATGATGTGAAAGGGTCAATCAATAAGTCCAGACAATACAGCATCCCGAGCTGAAAACAGGTCATTGTGCACAGGAAACTATAGAGATGGGAACACTTTTAGTTTAGAGGAGGAAGAAAAAATTGATTGTGACAGATGCAATTTGAGCCTTATATCGTTTGTTGAATAACATCATAAAAATGCATCAGTGTTGGGAGTATAAGAGGCCGTGCACACACAACGTCTATTTGCATTTAAAAAGCTAGACGGGCAAAACAGACATCTCATAAAAACTGAATTCGGCTGAATTGTACACATCTCAAAATGCGATGCTAATGCTATGTGTGCTGTGCAGTGGTCTACACACAGACTGATATATTAGTCTATGTTAAAAGAGTAAATGCAAGAAAGGCGAACACAAAAAAGCATTTTTCTATATGTTAAAGAGAGTTGACTATCATTCAACTGAACTGTGCATGAATGTTTTAAACACCTTGGCTACCATACATGTTAACTTCTCAGGTAATATCAATGGTATGACCTATTACATAGTTATTGTTTACTCTAAAAAGATACTCTTTAGCTGTAGCATCTTAAGGTTTTCTGACTGTCGGCTTTACAATTTGCACGTAGCTTCAAATGCTGGTTATCATTGGTCAGATAAACTAATAGTCCTGTTTTAAACCTGCCCCACTAGTTAGCCAAAGTTGCTCTGGTGGGATAATACAAACCTCGAACCATGGTCTAATACACTCATTGAGATCTATCTGTTTACATTCCCATTCATCTCAATGGCAGTTTCTTGGCTGGTGCATGCAGACCTGGAAATATGTGAACAGCATGCTGCCGTCTTTCTGATGGATTTCTTTGTATTAGACCACTTCACAGGAAACCGAGAAGAAAACATGTCTATTTCATGCTGTTGAGCCCTCCAAAATATAATTTGTGTTCGGGTGTAATTTGTTCCCATGTGTTGTTGTTGTTGTTGGCTGAATGGAGGACAGAATATATCAGCACCACCCAGAGATGATCGGATCGTATTGTCTAGTAATAAACACCCTACATCTATGCTGCTTCATGTCAACACAGCCGCTCAGATTCCTCTGGGTCTCTGAGGTCTTGATGATTCAGTTTAACAGTATAATGGAGTTAGTTTTATGACATGTGTTACCTGGGGCTTCAGACATCCAATCTGCACACATCTCTGAGACGGAGAACGGCTGACCTGATACAAGCCCGTTCGTCGTTTCAGGAGAGTGACATCTTCCTTCAGTTGAGCTCAGATCAAGACAAACAAAGCGTATTTCAGTGGAGAAATGTTCTTGATGATGAATCTGCTACAATCAGGGCTGAAAACAGAGAAAGCACATCTGATTAATGCCTTCGATCTGATGTGAAACGCATTTAGTTTAGATTTCAAAGCACTTTTAGTGGACTTTTAAGATATGTATTCCTCCTTTTGAAACCTCTGTCTCTTTTCTGTATCATGACATATCAATATTTTGTATGTAAAAATTGGTAATTAAACATATTAAGCTACTGGGTCTTAAGGGGTCCACTTGGAATTAATTTTTTTTTATTAACCCCCATAAAATTTATTTATATTTGCATATTCAATTCACTTGAACTCAACAAAACACATTTCTCCTTCCTTCTAAAAGCCCAAAACATGCATTTAGAAAGTCAATGGGTGAAGTTTCCTGCAGACTTTTAAATGTTAATAAATGGAACTCTCTCTTAACAAAGAATTTAGAACATTCGTTTTGATTTAATCTTTTTAAATGATTGAACTATAAAATAACTGACCACATTTTGTTTATGTAAAGTTTAGGGCCAGAGAAATCTGAAGAGAATATATGCTAGTTTGCTAAACATAGCCAACAAAAGACACTTGACACACATTTATTCATGTATTTAGACAAAATTTGTATCATACTAATCCAGTCCTTAAGAAAAAAAATCTGAAATGATCATTAAAAGTTTGGCCCAGAAAATAAATAAACAAACAAATAAATGTCAAAAATGGGGAGCAGAACTAATCCAGAAAATATTCTCCGTTTAATACCTGCCTTTCCCCTCTTGTTTTGTTAACGCTTGCTTTGTTGACACTTGAAATGATTAATCGCGACAGCACTAATTCTTAATACTGCACAAGAACAAAAGGTTCTTAAATAGAAGGTGCTTGAATACAATGACTTACTCAGTCAGAACAATTTAGAGAGCTTTCTCTAGCCCAATTTATCAGCTGGCTCGGTGCAGATACAGCCACTGGAGATGCAGACATTGTGGGTTTCCAAAATACATGCCCTGGAAAGAATAGGTAGCATGATAAGGAAATGAGCAATCCTTTCTTTCCATGTTGCTTTGTTGGCACCAAAATGAACTGGGAACTGAGTCCCCCCGAACGATACAAAGCCCCTCCAAAATGTGCGGTGTCCTCATAGGGCAGTCCTGTGAAAGCACTTCAAGCCATGATGCATAAAGGTCCGGGCGGACAGCCAGCACGTCTGTGTTTAACAGCCGTAAGCATGTGTTTGCTTTGTGTCTGTGGCCATGCTGCAGGTCTGGAGAAATCATTCACAGCTGTCTTTAATGGACCACAAGAGGATTTTGGCAGGTTACAATTCTGGCAGCATTTCTTTTCAAAATTTCACCTGACGGAAAATAATAATAATACAAAAAAAATCTACCTGTGAGAGAAGGAAATGACTGAATAAATCATTTCTAAATCAAATCTTAATAAGGGTCAACGAGATGTTAGTTAATCACTGCATAACTGAGAGTATTATTCTCATTAATCAGTGGAATGAAATGGAAATGTCTCATAATTGACAGAATAAGAGCTGAAGTAATCTCTAACAATCTAGATGACTTCCAGATCTATATTTCTGCACAAATACTCTCTAATACTCTTTCAACACCAGCAACAGTGCTGTTAAAATATGCTTTCCTCACATTTTAACAGTCATGTTATTTGGACTACCAGCCCAAGTATTAATAAGTCTGCAACAAGCACTGAAATCAGTAATGTTGTAATCATTTCCTCCTAAACCAACTGAAAGCCCACATAACGTCCCTGGTTAAGGCTGTTCATCCACCAACACCGCACACACATTTTTAAGCCCAAAAGATACTGAGGCTCTGGTCCATGCATTCATAACCTTTCACCTTGACTGCTGCCTCCTCTCTTTATTGATCCGAAACCTGATAAAATCACTGCAATGTGTTACAAATTCAGCGCTGAGTGAAGAGTTGTGGCCCACACCGAACAATCTGCCCACATCAGCCTCATCCTCTTTACATTAGCTGCCCGTGTCTAACACACGATACTCTGCAGTGAATGGGTGCCGTCAGAATGAGAGTCCAAACAGCTGAGGAAAACATCACAATAATACACACCACTCAAGTCCAGCAGTTAACAAAGTGAGGTTTTTTTGGGGGTCACACTTTTATCAGCTGTTTGGAGTCTCATTCTGACGGCACCCATTCACTGCAGAGGATCCATTGGTAAACAAGAGATGCAAAAAAAATGAAAAATGAATAAATAAATAACTTTATTACAGTTTTTCAATTACTTTTTGTATTACATTTACTTTGTACTCATTATTTCAGTTCCTAACTTTTGTGATGTTTATAACATTATGTTTATAACAATCAGTTAATAACAATAACCAAAATCTCAGAATATGTGCTTATATATATATATATATATATATATATATATATATATATATATATATATATATTCCAGCTCTTAAACTTCTTTTACTACATTTTCCAAACTTCCCTGACACAAACTACAGACATTTGTCTTTTTTTATGTTCTTACCTCGTCATAATTCTGCATGGATTTCTTGAGAGCTCGTAAAATCTGCTGTGACTGGCCCATATTTCCCAGCATCATTTCACCCCACAGACAGTTAAAACCCACCATCACTGTTTATGCATCACGTACAATGAGTCACTGGAAGTCTTGGCTCTGTTTCACCTCCTTACACCTCCATACGGTAACAATAACATAAGGCCATTTCACACAAATCCTACACACTGTTTTCCCAATGACATACCACCATTTGTGTGTGTGTTTTTTTTTCTGGCTTGGCTTTTTTCTCATAGCTTCTTCATTGCTGAGGAATGACATTTACCAACAGAGATTCGGTGTACAGCTTACATTTGGGATGTTCCTGATGCTGCACTGATTCCATTTCAGCAGCCAGGAGAAACAAATCATTACAGCGACACGAGAGCAGAGCTTAAGTACATTTCTTTTCAAACATCACATGCTTTGAGCATATATAAATACACAGGAAAAATCAATGCTAAAAAAACCTTGCACGCTCTCTTTTTCCACATTAAGCAACTGATAGCACAATTACAGGCACAGCAGATGTTCCCGCAGCGTTAAAATACTCATATGTGTGCACACTTTGATGTAACGAGAACAAATGGAAGCGTGTAAGTGAACTCATGCAATATGGCTGCAACGCACAGGCTGAGATTGAGTTCATAAATACAAATCTTAACTAAAGTTATTAACTCGAGAGACTGCCGCAAACGTCTCGTGTCCTTAGCGTGACAAAATTGGTTCTATATGGTGTTTGCAGTTTCTTTCTCAAGTGAAAAAATCCCACTCACAATCAGTATGTAATATTTTTTATTGCATGTAAAATGTCCTTCAATATGTGTCAGTCATAAATTAATTAAATAGATGAATTTATCAACAAAATTATCTAAACTAAAGCCTGTGGTCACCATCTTTTGCAAAGATCTGAGCATGGACTTTATGCAAATATTACGCTTCCCCAATAACCCGTGAGCACGTCTTTCTGTGGGTCGTGCAAAGAGAGGCCTGAGGAGGGAAAGAATTGAAGGCGACTTCTAGAATTTAAATGACCTTCAAATTGGATTTGTTCCCCCATGCCTGGTGTGGAGTGACTCCAGACATTTTCAGACTCCTGATTTTTTCATTATGTAAAGGAGCAAGTGAAACCAAGTCACTAAGTGAATTTTGAAACATATTACGCTGTGTCACCTTTAAATAGACTGCCATTAAAATTGACCAAATCAGCATATTATAATGATTTCTGAAGTGCAATGTGACGCAGAAGACTGGAGTAATGATGCTGAAAAATAAGCATTGCATTGCAAGAATAAAAAACATTTTACAACAGTTATTATTTTTGATTAAATAAATGCCATTGTGGTGAGCATAAGAGATTTCTTAATTGTTATACATTTAGAAGCATGAAAGAGAAGTAGTTATTTCTCAAACTAGCTTAAACAAGAATTCAAATCTTGATCTTGTATTTAAAACTGGTTATAAATATAATTGCATACTTTATAATATTATTAAATCCAGCATCAGATGCAACACATTTAGTTATATTCAGTAATTTGAGCTGTTTGTTCTAGCAGCCACAGACTTATTATGACAGCTGGAATCAGGACTAAAGCTTAATAAAAAAAGAGTTTCATTAGGTCAATGCTGTTATGATTCAACACATTTAAAACGTAAAGTGCAATAGTTCTAGCTATTGAATTATTAACCAATATTCATTGCTTGTATCTATATATTAATATTTATGACTCAGATGCTTCAAATGAGGGTTTCAGACTGAAACTTGAGATTTTTTTCTCCTTCCTTAGGATGCAGTTGGCTTTGAGCTTGCAAAATAGTTTCTCACATGCAATGAATATGGACAACATGCTGTAGGTGTTGTGATTTTAATAATAATACGAATAAAAAACACGCATCTTTAAATATCTTGCTGTGTGTTTTTAGCCAAAAGGTCAATATGGGTCTTTTACAGTATGTGCATTATAGGCAAAAAGTCTTTTTGCTATATTAATTTTCAGGTTAGAGTTCATATATCTTGAACTTTGTGCATTTAAATAGAGGAGATCCTAAATCTAGTGTGATTGCACCTTTTGACCATACAACTTTGATGCCACAATTTCAGTTACTATTGATCGATTGACTGATTGAGTTTTTGTTTACTACAAATATATGGAAGAGTGTTACCAGTACATTTGGCTAAAGAGATGTATCTTAAAAGTTAATCCTCTGATCTCTCCCCTTTGAATGCAAACTGGAATTGTGCATTGTTAAAGAAATGACCAAGTGAAAATATCACAAGAGCTCATTCTTTCTTAAATCCTATGTTGTGAGTATGTGCAATGTACTCAGATAAAACCTTCCCAACACTACCACCTTTGGGCTCCAGTGAAGAACTGAACATAATCCACAAGTCAGTAAATAAATGAACGAATCTTTATGTCTAATCTTAATCCTGTCCAGTGGCTTGTGTTTAAAAGCAGAACGTACGTACTTCCCCGAACACATCAGACACTGAGCGCACCGCTGACCTATGTCTGATCAAATCGAATGCTGGGTTTAAACTCCCTGAATCACTCCAGGCCATTACGCGGTCTGCTAGAGCGAAATAGCTCACTAGTCCTGCAGTTGGATCAAACCTTTTTTACTTTTTTTTCTGTATTGCAAGGTGAACTTTGAAACTAGCACCAACAATCAAGTTAAGTTAAACAACTCAACTAGACTTCTTTTCTGCAGCTGAACAGTAAAAAAAGATGTCTTTCTGAAACCGTGGTCCTTGGTGATTCATTCGATAAATACCTGTGGCTCCTGTTGATTTATTGAGGTCTTGTGAAGCAAAACAATCAGTCTGTGCAAGAAACTGAACATTGTTTACAGCATTATCACTTGTAATCCAGGTCCTCGGGCAAGCACAGATCTACAAGTCACTCCGACTGGAAATAAACCAAAATAGCTGTGTTTCTGATCCTGTGATGAATGAATCATTCAGTGCTTCAGTTTCTCTAAAAGTCACTAAACTGAGGAAACTGATGAGCTGCTGATATGCGCATGTGTAAACCGAACACTTGAATGAAGGGACCAAAAGGTGAACTGCTTCATGAAGGCTAGTTTATTCACTTTATATGCATTAGACATGCAAAATATCCACATTTCACCTCATTATTGGGTGCTTTGGTAATAGAATTGTGTTGATGTTATGCCATTGATTGATTACGTAAACAAACTAGTGAAATGAAACATGAAAACAATCAGTAAAAGATCCAGTGTTTGTCTGAGGCTTTGGATTACAGGTAATAATGCTGTAAATAATGTTCAGTTTCGTTGCACAGACTGATTGCTTCGCTTTCATATCGTCAGGAGCCACTGGTGTTAATTTAGTGTTTCTTGATATGCTTTTTTATTCCCAAAAACAGGCAGATGCTGACTTGAATTTAATAAGCAACAAGGGAGCACGCTTTCAGCTCGTCTTTACTGTTCTAATGAAGAGTAAAAAGTCACCTACTTCTGGGATGGCCAGGAGGTGCATTAATTAACAGCAAATGTTCATTTCTGGGCGAAATATGAATTTAACCAAGTTTGTTCCTTGTCTTTGTTGCACTGGTCAAAAATAAAGGGGCCTGGTGGTAAACTGAACATTGCTTCTGGGGAACAAATACCTATTTAGATTATTGGTCTTCCTGTCTTATTACTGTAAACCAAAGGCTTCATTTCTCAACGAGTGCTGAAGAGCTGGCATACTGTCAGGCAGATCGCTGAAGAATAGGGATTGTGTGTCGGCTTGCTGGGCTTTGCGTTCGCTTTCCTCCCTGCTGTGATGTTTGTTCGGTCCTCCGGCGGCATTTCCAAACAAACAATCTGAGAATTGTATGAGCCATTTAATTTCCTGTCTAGATGCTCGATACAAACAAAACATGCTCACCATCTATCAGGCTGAAAGTAAGTGAATGGTTGGACAGTTCGATAGGAACAAGAGAGAGGAAATTAAACTCGAATCACATTATTCTCGGCCACATTCCTACAGATTCCAATAAAAGTCTTTGGTTTATTCATGAGGACGGACTGACTGCCCCAGATATATCCTTAAGCTCTGGGTCTTAAGGAGGTTGTCATGGTTGGGTTAGCACTGAACTGATTCCCAATCCAAAATGCATGAGCGGGTGCCATTTTCATAAATCTCAACATGAAATGCAGAGGTAAGAGCGATTAAGGTCTGCGCTCCTGTATATATTTCCAAAATACTTGTTCATCCTCACTTACACTTTGTAATTAAAGTACTTGGCTTGGAATAACATTCCTGTATTTAGAGTATTGTCCTTGTTTTAGTCCTCCAGTGTTGTCTTTTTTGACCAAAATTTTGTTACGTTTTTTATTATTATTTTTCTTTTTGGATTTAAGAGGAATGGTACAAAACTTGGTAGGGTTTTTTGCAATTACAAAAAAAAACCAACAACAACAACGATAAAAAAACATTGTGGACATGATTTGGAATGGTTAAATGGTCCTTAAACAAAGGCCACATTTGTATTCTATTGTAGAATTTCATCTCGTGCAAACTTTTTGTACTGCGCCCAAACAAATTCTTATTCAAAGCATCATCCTCAAATTTGGAACACAACTTAAGTATAGAATTATGGACTTAGATTTGCAATTTTAGAGTAAAACATGTTTTAGAAAATATGCATTTCTTAAAACAAAATAGTATTTATGACAATATTTTATAATAACAATAATAATTAATAATATTTTTTATTTCACTTTTTGAAAGTTTTTCACTCCACCAATCATCGTCAGGCATCTTCTTAAAAAAAGAGACCAAACCTAAGTAATTGTTTATGACATTTTAATTAGAAAATGTAATTTTCAGATCAATGCTCCAAAATGCTATTACATAAATATTACTCAGTACCTTAAAATGTGTAAATGTAGTATAAACATAGTTCAATCATGACAACTTGTGCTGTGGTGATGTATATGTTATTGCTGTAGATTATTGCTGCTGCTCTAAGCAAGTACAGGAACTTGCTACAGCCAATGCATATGGCGATACAGTGCCATGAGCATTTAAGACATACTGCTGCTGCACATATAGAACATAAAATAACCCGAAGCAGATCTATACAGGTGGAGCTGGGGAAGGGGGAGGGTTTCAGAGAACTCTGAAAGTGCACTGCAGGAATCTCAAGTGACAACTAGCCAGCCATTTAACTTCAATGCAGTAAGTTCATTGACTGCATATGCAGCATGAACCAATCAGCTTGTGCCAAGTCACTTAACTCTCTGAATATCATCAGTTAAGTTAACACCCCGTCAGCCAGCACCATCTAGAGTTTCATTACTGAACTATATATTACATTCATTTCAATGCAAATACTAATTGGATGAGAGGAGTTATTTTCTGCACTGCGGCTGAAAATGAGAAACGGTTTATTATACAAGTTGTCTTGGCCATGAATAAGTCATGTCAGAAAAAAACAGTGTTTTTACCTTCCATATCTCTAATGTCCAGGACATGACTGCCTTTATTGGCAGACTGACGTAGGGAGGATCTTCCTCTCCAGATAAACATCTCCTCTGCAGGCCCTGTGCTTGTGGTGCTGTTTTGTAGGCTGCTCCCATCGCAGCATGTTCACCATCCAGTAAAGAACACCCTAATCAGAAACAGAGATGGATGGATGGATGGATGGATGTGAGGGGTTTGCAATATCACTTCACATCAAAACTACTCCACAACATGTCCAACAGGATTCCTAAAGGGAGAATCATCTTCAAGTTTGAAAACTTCTCTGCTTTAACTTTTCACAGCTACTTTCACATGTGAAAATGCTTATGTCTTTCCAGAAAATGCATTAATGTATTGTTTTCTTTGTCCTTTCATTAAGTTGAATTCATTAAGTTGGAATTCTGTTTCAACCACAGAAATAATAATAATAAAGTTATTAATTGCAAGTAATTGCAAATTTTTATTTCTCAATTCTGACTTTTTCATTGCAATTCAGAGAAAAAAATCATTCAGAATTGGATGAAAACAAGGTTCCACTGAAACTCATGAATTGTGCATTAAAACAGGAGAGGCAATTTGTGAATTAATTTGATTATTAAATTATATAAAATATAAAAAGATGAGAAATATCCTGCAATCAACAAGATCTGTGACATCAAATTTCTCAAAGCAATAGTTATTTCAGATTTTTATGGTGTTTTCCCTCTTTTAGGGATATATTTACCTGCACACAGGTTCAGAGAAAATAAAGTTGCTAGCACTGAACTCTCATTATTTTTCCTTTGCAATCACCAGCAACCTAACATTGTTCAAAAAGCATGTTAATTGGCCACACAAAATAAATTGGCTGCTGTTTGCAGAGCGTCAGCCAGACAAGCCTCATGGATCTGCTGACTGGCAGAGATATGCATGTTCTGCCACACTGTTTGACGCCATGCCCCCATCTCAAGGCTAAGTGTGCATGGCTCACTTTGTTCACTTAATCAAAGATGGATGAATTTAATATGCTGGGACAGAATGAATATCATTTCCAGTGAGCTTTTAACTTAAACCATATTAGGCAATTAAGCATGGCTAATAACAAGCAAATGCCCAGTGCATTAGTCAGCAGCAGAGGAGGAAAAACAGTGATTGCAAAAATTAAAAAGAGCTTAAAAATAACAGCCCCTTTGGATTGAATAGGGAAAGATAGAGCTGCAAAACCATTAGCCGAAATTACATTTCAATAATATATTACAATTCAGCAATAAAACCCACCAAACATATTATCTGTGTGGCCCAAGTCAGACTGTAGATGGATGCCGAAGCTTTTTAGGTCGGGTAGAATCTGTGATCTCTGATCAGTTTGTTTCAAAGTGTCAAAATACAGTGTCAAACTACAGCTATCAGTGGGCGGAGTCACATAGACCAAAACAAAAACAGACATTCTGACACATAAACACACGATTTAAAGCAGAATAACTTGATGTAGCATTGCTTTGTTTTTGTTTTTCGAGAAACAAGCATGTTAACAACATGCTTCCTAAACATCTGTAAACATATAATGATATTTTTACGCTCTAGTACAGTCAAAAAAGTTACATACAGCACTTTTACCTGAAAGACAGGACTCTTATTCACAGAGCTGCACACATTGAGTGCTACAGTTTCTCACCCTAATAAGGCCTGTTATATATGATGTACTGTACTCTATGTTTTGACGCACTTAACTATTTTCAGTATCTTGTTTGACACCTCTGTGTTTTTAGGTAGATGGTAGAAACTGAGCTGTATGAAATTATATGAATCAACCGAACCAATTGTTTTGCACAATGACTCACAGTTTCGAAATACTACATGCTGGTGACACCTCATTCAAAAATGGTGTAAATGCAGCTGAAACTGCATAGATGCATCAAGGTGTGCATAAAACATACTTTAACAAACCGACAGCAAATGCAATTAAATTCTTCAAATACCATTAAACATGAAGTATCTGTATAATACATGTTCTTTCATTATTTTGCAATGCTTGGGTTTCTTTCTTCAGTTAGGTACAAAATATTATATTTTGAACAATGCGGATAGCAGAACAGTTGACGGTAGCATTGATATATGGAAAACAATATAAAATACTAGGGAATCAGTGTCTACTGTCAACTGCTTTGTTACCAGCTTTCTTTAAAATATATTCTTTAATCAAAACAACAACAACAAAACTATTAGATGTAAGATAACTATTTGAAAATGCTAAAACACTGACATAAAACACTTAAAACAGCCACGGTCAATTTGCTCATTAAAGGACCTTTAAATAAAAAAAAAAGAGGATGTTGAGATTATTTTTATGCCATAATAAATAACACATGAACTGTTCACATGGCAGTTACCAAGCAGCAAGGAAGGTTTAGTTTGCACAGAGAAACAGAATAAGTGATGATGGATATGCATGCTTATGCATATGCATAGATTTACATAACACAATGGTGTAGTGCAATACATAGGCACACTGTAAAAAGTGCAGGAGCAAACAGAAACAGCCTTCGCAAGGACAAATTCCTACCTGCTCACGCTTCCGTGACATTATTGCCTCTGCATTCTTTTATATATCTGGCCAGAGAGACATTTCTCAGTAATATGACACACAAGTGAGCAGCTTGTGCAGTCAGTCTTTAGTGTTTTTTATTTATTTTTGGTCCATCTCTTAGCAACCACTGTTAAAGATAATAGGCATATATTCAAGCTGTGCTGAAGAATTTGCATGAGGTCAAAGGGTCTTTTGAGCTAAAGAGTATAACTTTTGTTAACATTCTGCACACTGGATAACTAATATTGTAAGTGTAATTAGTATGTGCAAACATATAGACCACCATTCACTCATTAAAAACATGTTTAGTATTGACACTGATGTTAATCTAACAGGTTTGGAGTTGAAATAAAATTTGTTATTAAGTGTTATTAAGGACAGTTATTATAAATGCAAAGTTCACACTGAAAAATCTGAGTGACATTATTTCTCTCTTTCCACTGGTACACTGAAAATAAACCACATCTTTTAGGCTCTAAAGCACAGACTCTTTTAAATTAATTACTCATTGAACAGAGGTGTCTTAAAGAGATTAGGACTTCTTAGACCTAATTCGAATTAGTTATATTCGTTTGTGATCTTTCAAAGTAGTTTTGGGAAATCTGAAGGACATGACCTTGCATCACCCATGGACTTTGGCTAACTGCTTTGTGTCATCAACAAACAATTTAAGTTATGCATGAATTACAATGATCAACCACAACATTAAAACCACTGACTGGTGCGGTGAATAATATTGAGTGTATTGTCACAATGGCGAGTGTCAAATGTTGGGATGGATTGGGCAGAAATATGAGCGGTGAGTTCTTGAATTTCATGAAGCAGGAGAAATGGCCAAGCTTATAGATCTGAGTGACTCCGACAAGAGCCAGAAAGTGATGGCTAGATTTAGGATTAAAGAATCTCCAAAATAGCAGGTTTTGTGGTGTGTTTCCTGGTATGTGCCTAAATTTAAATCCCAAAACACACTGCATGATTTTAGCAATCCTATAAGATCACTGCATGTCAAACTGTGCGAAATAGATCTAATAAACTTGGCTACAACGTGTGTGTAGACTATACAATGATGACACCTATTGACTCGTATGATATGATGCATGTTACTATAGAAGAG
Source organism: Carassius gibelio (assembly GCF_023724105.1). Taxonomy (NCBI): domain Eukaryota; kingdom Metazoa; phylum Chordata; class Actinopteri; order Cypriniformes; family Cyprinidae; genus Carassius; species Carassius gibelio. The sequence goes on along the minus strand of NC_068409.1, from coordinate 17,299,793 downwards.
AAAATGTCATAGCCTTTCTTCTAGATCAGGCGAATGCCAAGTGTGTTTGCATTATTCATTATTGCATTATCTGGCCAATGTTCTGCTGGGAAACCTTGGGTCCTGCATTCATGTGGACGTTCCTTTGACACGTACCACATATTTAAAGACCACATACACCTTAAAGCCAGTGGTCCCTTTCAGCAGGATAATGCACCTCCCACATGCAGAAAATGTTCAGGGAATGTTCGAGGAACGTAACAAAGAGCTCAAGGTGTTGCCTTGGCCTCCAAATTCTCCAGATTTCAATCCAATCAAAAATCTTTGGGATACGCTGGACCAAAAAACCCATCCATGCCTCGCTAAATCACCAAATAGTCAGACTGCTGGTGTTGAGAGGGTAAAAAGATGATCAGAAAACCATCATACTTGCTAATCATGTTTTGCAATTCTTATCAACAGGGCGTCTCTATGAAGCTGATGCCTTAGTACCTTTCAAAAAACAGTTATTTGTAAAGATATTGCAGTGTGGCGATAAAATATGTGTTATTGCCGATGAGAGGAGAGACGGTTTATTATACAAATTGTCTTGGCCATGAATAAGTCATGTCAGAAAGTGCACTTTACAGATAACACGGCTCAAAGTAATAAGAAAGCTTGTATATGGTGGCTTCAACAGATCAGAAGTATTATTATTAACGTATCTCAGTTAGAGTTGTCTTTCCAAAGTCAATCCTGTTAAAGAAAGCCAGAATCTTGCTCTGACTGCAAGGACACCCAACCTGAAAAGGGATATAGGTGAGGGTTACTCACCTCTTATTAGCCTCTTCATGCACTCGGCTGATAAGATTTAGTGCTAACTGTCACAGCCAAACTATTAGCGGTAATGAGAATCAATAGTTGTTTGAAGTGCATTGGCAGTTCATCCAAGAAATGCCTTTAAGCACAGCGTGTCCCTGTGGCTCGATCCGCCAAATAAACTGCACTGACCAGAGGGTCAGGATGAGGTTTAGTTCGGTGAGGTCTTACGAAGCGAAACGATCGGCCTGTGCAAGAAACTGAACATTATTTACAACATTATTACCCGTAATCCAGAGACTCAGGCAAACAGACTGGATTGATGTCCAGTTCACAAACTAATCATTCTCTGAAATCCGTCCTTTCCAGTGTACTACTTGAACCAATTTCTCCAAATTGGACTGAAGTGTCTGAAATTGTTCGCAACTCGATCAAAACTCACTTTCAGACACCTGACTCCATATTTAATCAATTCGTGTGATCATTAGGTGCAGAGATACTAATATCGTATTCTTGTTTGAAAAAAAAGACACATTAACATCTCAAACCCTACAGCTAAAGTGTTTTTTTTGTCTCATCTGAACATTATTTAATAACTGTAATCCAACACAAGAAATAAACGCGGAGAGCCCATGGAAAGACATTGAAAGCAGAATGAGAAATGGAGCTCGAATCCGCTGAAACCCATTTAGAAACTCACTTTCTATCATGATGGTTTCGTAGAAGTATTAAGAAGCTCATCCTCTTTTCTTTTCTCTCAGATTTTTTCCATTGAGGCACAAGTGAACAATGCGTTTACCTGAGTGTTTCTTATAGCTACTGTGGTCCACTCATGCAGAGAGACAAATGACTTCAAGGTTCTTTAAACAATGGAAAAACATTACACAATAGAAACAATAGACATTTAGTCTGGTACTGTTAAGTGTACTGAGCTGATTCAAAGTGTGTCTATTATAAAGCTAATACAGCAGCTGTCATGTAAATGTAAAGGTGACAGCTTATTTAAAGTTCAGTCATTCGTCAGCATTCATTTAATCAATCAGTAAAAGAAGTAGACCAGTAATTCATTTTACAAGGACCTGCTGCTTTTATTTCGCAGGTTATTTATCTTTTTCTTTAACAAACCTTGTTATTAACAATGTAGAATGTTCAAAATCTCTTCAGATTAACATTTTTAGGACATCTAAACACTGTTAAGCGATGATTTTAAATGGTATCAACTTTGTAATAATTTATTATTTAACACAGAGAAGGAAACGGCATGAAGAGCATGATTCAAAAAATTCTTGGCAATTCCTTGATTATTTCAAGAACTTTTCAGGTCACCACCTTCTGTGCTGTTCATTCAAAAACCCTAGCGCAGGAATGAAAATGAAGAAATGCAACCCATTCTGCGATTTTAAGAACTATTTTTGGTGGCACTTTATTTTACAGTCCTGTTCCCCATGTACATACTGTGTACTTATTATAGAAATTACAATAACTGTGTAATAACTAGGTACTAACCCTAAACCTAACTCTACTCCATGTAGTTACCTTGTATTACCAGAACTTTCTTAGATAAATACACTGCAAGTACACTATAAGTACATGTAAGTACACGTACTGTAAAATAAAGTGCAAACCTATTTTTTTTTTCTTCTTCTAACATTTAGTTACATTTAGTTGCCATGTAAGTTTTCCTTTGGTAGGCTTAATCAGATTTCTGAGGCTGGGAGCTTTCTTCAATATTATTATTAATTTTTTTTTTACATTAATTCTATTGACACAAAATATTTAACATTCAAAATATTTTTTCAAAACAAATTTTGTATGTATTAAAATGTGATATGTAGAAGAAAATGATTCAACATGATTATTTTAAATCTTAAGCCAACTTGACTATAATGAAAAAAAAATATATATATTATATTATTATAAATTATAAAAATTATAATTATCTCAATATATATATATATATATATATATATTGAGATGGGTTACTGTATATCATGTAGCCCTACAAACATAATAACCTATTATAAATTCTCACCTAAAATGATTTCATCCTGAATTAATTAGTTCAACAGAAACTCTATTCTGTATAACATGAGATTATTAATAGATGCAATGATAATTATTACACTTTTGACATGTCACATCTCAAGCCCATTTCTGTGGGAAGCGGTCATTATTTCTGGCGCTGTTTTGTCAGTCTGTTGACGCTTGCTGATACATACAGTGAAAAAAAATCTTTGCTTATAAAAATAACGCAATTGCACTCATTATGTCCACGTTGTTGATTATTTTAGCCATTGCATGCCCCAGAGTCCACCAGAAGAGTGACTGCTCTATTGTGCAATGGTGAATGCCCTGTGATAAACAGCAGGGAGATAATTACAGTGGTAGAGATGCTAGAGAGATGACAGGATGTGATCCAAATCTTATGAAGAACAAACCGTAGAGATCACACTGAGACTGAAAAAATTGAGAAGTTCACGTGAAGAAGCACATGCTACACATGCTACATATTTAGTGCACATGCTGGAAGAAGACTGTGATAAAAAGTTCCTTTGACAGACAAGCCCATAACCAAAACCTCGAGCTCATGCTGTGTGTCAGACAGACTCTGATTGGTTCCTTCGCCTTGTCAATCATTAGAGTGTCATAACCGGACACCGCCACATCGTGTCACATGCTTCCTGTAAACTTCCTGGTAGTTATTTTGCCAAAACAACAGTGATACACCTCTGTACACACAAAATATCCAAATAATAAACCCACGATTATGATAGAAAAGCTTGGTATGAGATTTTCTTGAGATCTGGGACATTATTCAAAAAAAAAAAAAAAGTACCTCCTGAAATGCTAACTTGTGCAGTGATGTAAAAGGCTACAAATAGCATATGTTTACAATAGTAAAAGACCAAATTCCACCCGTGATCAGAAAGGGATGTTATTATAAACACTCGAGCAGGGTTCAAAGGGAGTTTTAAGGTAAAAGTGTACTAATAATTTCATAAATTGTCTGATGTAGCTTGATGCTAACGTTAGCTCTAATGCTACTAATAGCAGATGCATTTCTGTCACAATAATTCACGTAAGGTCGTAAGAAAAATGTTTAGTTGTATTTTTATGGTAAGACTTTTGATAAATAAGGGCTAAATGCAAACAGAGACTGAAGTGAGATTGCAGCTTGGTGGATTGTAAAGCTTGAAATACCACAACAAAGGCTAATAAAGGTGGAATAAAAGCAAAACAATAATGATAAAAGAATAATGCGGATAATGTGTCATACCTGGCGGAGGTGTGTAATGATACTTATAAAATGGTAGTGTCTTTTCTAATCTCCATATTTTCTCAATTCCTTCATTGGCATTGTGGGTCAACAGCACTTTATGGTGACAATTCTCACTTTCACACAAAAACTCTTGGCCAAAAGCGGGTTGATTATTATTATTTATTTATATATTTTTGGGTTTGGTAAGGATGTCTGTGAATACAGCCTCCAGCGGTAAAACAAATTCTGCTGGGGTCAGCTCTGACCCGGCCCTGCAGTACAATCAAATCAATAGACACTTGGAAAACACAGATGAGGGTTTTTATAAGTGAATGGCAGGGGACTTACACAGACATAAGCCCATCTAAAATCCTTGATGAAAAAACAGCCCTGAGGGGAAAACAATGGCTCCAGCAGCGCTTATCTTTTGCTAAGCCTCGACGCCAAATGAAGCCATCTATCCCGAGCTGCTTTGGATTCTGCTTGGTTCAAGTCTTCTGCTCCCAGAATACAATTTTCTCAATTCGTTCTGGCTGCAACTGTCTAGTTAAAAGCCAAAACACTTATGAACAGCTAATGTATAATGTTGAGTATTTTTCATCAGTCCAAAATGTTTCTGACGCCACAGAAAACCGACCCAACTGGCCCTTATGAAGCAATCGTCCAGTGCATCCTGTCTGCTCCACTTTAAACAAAGGAGATTTCACCTCACCATTGGTCAAAACACTGGTAGATTGAAGGCATAGTAGAGGAAACAACACCTCTCACCTTTCATTAATGCCAGCCCACATTACATGTATATGGAAGCATATGGGTAACATTATTCAATTTGGGATGTAATATGCAAAATGACAATGCAATATGTAAAATGGCAATGCATTTCTGTATTTACATTTACATTTTCCAATACAATTGTGCAACGTTTGGTGCAAAATGAAAATGAAAATTAACTTACATAAGTTTAATTTGCCATTTCAGCCCCGCCTTGTTCACGCAGTGATTGACAGGGCGGGAGGGGGCGGAGATGTGATCGGCTCGGAATGCATTTTCAATGTACTCATTGAATTTTGCTACATTCATTGCGGGACATTGAATGAAAATGCAATCGTAAGTATCTTGACTGTGAGTGTTAATGCAATTAAGAAAAATAGCATTTAAATGATCATTTTTCCACAGTTTTTGCTTGAACATGTTAGACATATCTAATCATTTCTGTAATACATTTTCATTTTAATTTTGCAACTTATAAAGCGTTAAAATTAATATTCATTTTACATATTAAAACTGGTGTAGGAAATGGCAAATGAAAATTATGTAATTTAATTTTCATTTTCATTTTGCACCAAACGTTGCACAAATGTATTGGAAAATGTAAATGTAAATACAGAAATGCATTGCCATTTTACATATTGCATTGTCATTTTGCATATTACATCCCAAATTGAATAATGCTACCCATATGCTTCCATACATGTAAAGCACTTGTGAGTTGCATCATATTGGAAAGTGTCACTACACCTACTACTCACCATTAGCTGTGTCCAGCCTTCAATGTAAAGATAGTCACAATTTAGACATTTTATAATTAAAAGCTGAAGAATGCTCAGTTTATGAATGCTCATTTGTCTACTCTTTGACAGTTCATGCATCTAATCCAATTTTAAATGAAGAAGGATATTTATAGAGAACCTAAACTCATTAGGTCTGTAATTTTACAGTCTGGCAACAATAGTAGAAATCTATGCACAGATATAAGCCTACAAACTGATATTTACAATCTAGCCAGTGCACTTTTATTACAAATGTAATTAATGTGGTCCCAGACTGTCTCATTGCCCATTCTTGTTGGTAAAATAAAGAGTAAAAACATGTTTCAACACACTGCATCAATTAAATTAGACAGAAATATGGATAATGAATTCACCGGCAAGCCCTGGCTGCAGAACAAAAGCAAATAAAAATGCAGTGGCAGTTGCTAATAATTTCATAAATGTGCTGCAAAACAAATGTTTAACTAGGGTGACAGAACAAGTGGAGAGTTATTCAGATAAATGCAATGATATACTCATGGCAAAGTTGGGTAAAAAGAAGTCTGAAACACCTTAGCAAATATCTTGACCTCAAGCACGCAGCTGGGAGAAACATTTAGAGGAGTATGTCAATATTTGTAATTCTTGCCACATAACGGAAACAATCAGTTTTTTTTTTTAATGGTGGGTCTATTATCTCTTAAGCTACAACAGAAGCCTTATTCCATGGACTTTTACATTATACTACTAAGAATGTGATTTTGTGTTTTACAGACCGTGGGCACTGAAATAATTACCTGAACCAAGAACACTTCTTTTATTAACTGCATAATTAATTTAAAAGGGCAACATAAACTCCCTCGTGTCTTGAGTCAGTGCAAAATATATTAGCCTATATATAATATATTATATTATGGCTGCAGAATTAATCAACTTAATAAATGAGATCATTAACAGCTGGTGTGATTAACTAATTGTGAAAAAGACATGAATACAGCATTTCATTCTAATTCCCAAAAAAAAAAAAAAAAATTGTTAAATTGATTAATAGTTTCAGTTTTGAGGATAGTAAAAAGTCTCTGATTATAATTTTTGTCATAATTGTGCAGCCCAAAAATACATTATCAATTAAAGGTTTGGAATTGGAAAATGCTTAAATGTCTTTTGACATTTAAAGTCTCTTATGATCACCAAGGCTGCATTTATTCAAAATGCATTAATCAGAAATACAGCTTAAATGTAATATTGTGATTTAAGTAAATAAATAAAACTAATTATATAATTTAAGATATCTGTTTTTTAAATGTAATGCACCCTTGCATCAAACCTTCCTGACCCCCAACTCTTAAACAGTAGGCTCTTTTGTAAACTAAATGCTCTTCTTTTAATTTCTTTGCTTTTGCTTAATAGGGTTAATACATAAATAGATAAAATATGATGTAAACCTCTTTGAAAAATGACTCTAAAACCGTCAAAAATAGATTTAGATTTAAGATTAAAATCATATATAATAATATGCATTCAGCATCAAATTATGAAATGTGCTTCATGACATTTGTATTGACCAAATCTGTCATGGGCAAGTAAATAAATATATCCATGAAGTGCATGAATTCACACAGATAAATTATGTTTCTGTGAAAACATAATGTGTTGTGATAATTAATAGGAGGTATTCATGAAGGCACCAAACTTAATCAAGAGAGTACTTTCATTATTAGAGGAGATCAAAGTCCTTTTTTGTTTTAGACTTAGTTGAAATGTTGTACTCTTAAAACGCTGAGTCTGTGAAACTGGTGAGCTGCTTCAGTGTAACAGATCAGGCCATTGGCTGCTTTATAGGGCTGAACAGGTGTTTTAAATCAGCTACAGGCCAGAACAAAGACCCAAGCAGAAGAATCAGTATGTGAAATGTTGGGAGAATCAGCACTTTGGACCTAAAAAATATTTGCAAGCTGCAAGACTACTATGGAGTACGTGCCTGGATTGCTTTTGTGAATACACAATGCCACGATCCAGTTTTTATTGACAGCTCTCATTGTGTTGCAACAACACTATAGAGTACTGCAGGGACAACGTATTTTTGTAAGCCAAAACTCACTTTGTAAGTCAGTGGATTTTGGGTTAAATGCTGCAGACTTGGCGTCAGAACCAAGACGACTAATTCCCCACATGTTCCCCTTGAGATTTTCCAATGGTTTTATCAGTTTGAGAGTTAGATCAGATCCCTGATGTGTAAAAACAATAGGCCTATTAGAATCTTTGCAGGATTTTACATTAAAATTCAGCTTGGATTGCAATTTCCTCCAGTGGTTAATTGGGTAAAAATACTGTAGGAAGTTATCCAACACTGAAATTGGTTTAATGTATATGAGGGCCAATATGCTTGACGTTTAGTTTAGGTCTAATCAACATTATGTTTATGTCATATTGAAATCATATTGAGATCTATGATTGGTGTGTTTAATTAGGATCTGTTTAGGCCTACATTTCTGGTGTAATATAAATTAGTCATTAGTTCGATTGAGTTTCAGATGGCTCAAAACACATTTGGTGCATCTCTTGATGTGCAGCCATTGGGTTTGTGCATTGAGCTGCTGTTGATGGTTTTGAAAACTATTAAAAAAACACTTCATGTCCATTACTCATGTTGATTATTTAATACACTACTCGTTGCATGCAAAAGGGCAAAAAACATTGAAAGGATGGACCTCTTTTTATTCTATTCAGATGATTCTTAAAAAATAATGTATACAACTTCGCACCAAACTACTGCATGCACCTAAAGCTGCCAAATTTATAAGATGAGAGCAAACTCTAATATTCATTCGAAATTTTTATTGATTTAAGGTCATAACTGCCAACATTTACATATTTGTGTTTATTCGGTATTCATCAAGTTGCCCACACAGCCACTATAAAGCAATAAAGATGAAGTAGGACTTGTATTATTCCTGAATAAGAAAATAAGATTCTTCCAGTAAGTCATCTAGAAGTGGATGAAGTCCTCAAAACACTCTTCTCTTCATAACTGTGGATCCGTGCATGCGTTTCTACTCCCATCTGGCAGATTTTGGGATTTTGACAAAAATGACTAAATTATACAATGCAAATTTAACAGTATATGAAGTATTGCACCTGACAGCATGCAAGCCAGTAATAACTGAACTCATATACATGTTAAAGTTTTAAAGGTACAATAGCAAAAACAGTGTTTAAAGATCTCATGGTGAATATCAGTCATGACTGTTTTAGTGTAAGAAATCTTAACTAACGAGGGCCGTCTTGATAACATGGGTTTCTATGAAAGGGACTTCCTAATAACATACTATTATACAGAACTAATTTTCTGTGTGATTCATGGTTAATCACACCCGACACAAAGAGTTTATGTTCCTTTCCTGCTACGTGCTAAAGCTAGACATTCCCACATTAACTGTGAAAATCTGTACGGTGACTTTGAGGAAGCATCTTAACATTTATTTTCATTGGAAAAGAAAATTCAGGGAACAATCTATTGAGGCAAACTTCACACACTAGCACAGCTAACCAAACATCCACTTACTTAAAGGGATAGTTCACCCAAAAGACTCATGTCATTCCAAACCTGTATGACTTTCATTCTTTAAATGTTTAATATTATTTCATCATTTTGACCAACCACTGAGAGTTCATTCAAACCAAAGTTTTCAAGCTTCAAAAAAAGCAATAGGTAATTCGTGGTTTAATCTAAGTATTTTACATTTGTTAACGTTGTAACAAAATTACATTTTTGACGCTTAAAAATGTTGGTTGCATGGACTTACAATATAAGGAAAAGTCTTATGAAATGATGCGATGGTGAAGGAAGGATGACAGATTTTTAATTGTTGGGAGATCTATCCCTTTAAACAACCCCCACCTCCATTATTCACTCTTTAATCACATTGTTTTTGCCATAAATCTCTATTATCTATACCATATCGGGACTATCAGCTGCAATGTGGAATTAAACAGCCAATGTCAAAGACACTGCAGACTGGAGTTAATGTCTTCAACCACAACACAAAGATTAACCACTACATAAGAGAGAGATAATTAGAATCGAAACATGAGTCGAGTACGGGTGAAGGAAAGGTCCAAATTTCCATATGTTTCAGCAGTGTTGACCAAATCAAATAATCTGGCGTAGACAGAGAACACAGTATGTAAGATACTACTGCACACAATCTATTTCTGGTATTCAGGTCAGGACTTGAAAGCAGCTTTATCAAATGACCTTTAACAATCACACCATTCATAATTAATTCTTACCTTTGTGTTAACTGACTCCAGTTGAAGCAGAAGCAAAAGTCAGATTTGTGAACATAACCAAACATTCACATTTTTAGCATGCAGACAGATATATTGTGTAAATGGCTCTTACAGTCATGTGGCATGAATGCATGTCAAGTACAGGTCAAGCGTAGATCTCACATGCTGCGAATGCTCAAAGACCATTGCAAACAGCGATAATAATGTCCAATTGCAGGTAAAATAATTTATGGTGACTACTTTTAGTAGTCTAGAGTTAATGCTGGGAAGTAACTGCTTACATGTTATCTGGATTATGTATTATATGCTCATAGTCAGATTACAGTTACTTTTATGGATTGCATATTATTCACACAGTGGCAGCAAATTAGTCATAATTTATCTAGTTTCTGTTATTATTATTTGTTTCTCATTTAAAGTGTAATTTTTAAAAAATACTGTCATATCAGTTAGCTATCCCTTATGAAACAAAAATATATTGCAGTATATCGGAAAATATCATGTAATATGTTAGGCATATATTCTTATATATATTTATTTTTTCCAATATATTGCAATATATTGAAATCATTTGTATATTTTGCAATATATTATATATGTATCATCAATATATTATTAAATGTATTCAAATATATAAAATATTAGAAAGGGAAAATAATATATTACAATATATCACAATATATTTTAAGAAATATATTGGTAAATATGTTTTCCTTTCATAAGGGATGAAAACTCTGGATGTGTAATATCATTGCTGTTTTTATTAGTTTATTTAGTTTGTTCATGTGCATGGATACCTTTTTTTATATATTTAGTTGAATTTAAGTTATGATTTAAGTTATTATTTCCATTAATTTAACAAGAAATTTGCATGCTCACAGTTTTCTGATGTTGGTTAATGTCCCATTGATATGCAGGTGAATATTTAAATATTTAAATTTTTAGTGCGTTATTTTGTTTTTATTTTAATTTTTATGACTGCATTAACTATTAACTTTCTAACAACTCATTAAAACCCACTGCAGTTCTTACATTAGCCCAGGTTTGGGGTAACGCTGGAAAATAATGCCAATGCTTATTTTATTGGAAAGTTTAAAGCAAGTTAGGTAAAAAATTAAAAATAAATCTAAAAGTAATTTTAAAAAGTAATCGGAATATGATACTTTAAATGTGTAAGCTTGATTGTTACTAACTACAATTCTTTTAATGTAATCTGTAATCAGTAACGAACTACAATTTGAAAGAAATACTGTCTAATAAACAACAGTCCATTTGTGGAAGAGTTGTTGGTTAATTATGGAAATATTTATTGTCACTGATGAGATTTTTCATCTAATAATCTGACAAGCAAACTTAATTTGGTTTCTTCAATAAAAACAAGCAAATTTGTTTGAACAGCACTGCTATGTAAAATACCACGCTATGGTACTACATTGACATCTAATTGAAATTCAAAAGAACCTTATCTGTTAAAGAGTATTTTGAAATGTGGACATTTTATATTTAATCCAGGGATCTATTGTGTGTGGCAGCACTTTAAATTGAACAGAATTCATCAAGGACTCAGAGGCTTTTAGCACTTTGTGCACGCATACACACACCTCGCTCTGAAAGAGAAAACAGACAGCATGCTTCATTGATTACTTTATCTGTTGAATGTAAAAGGGGAAGATTAAGGCATTCATTTCCATACAGAGATGAGAAGGTGAGAGGGGGGTGCTGATGACATGCTTTCCTCTAGTTGCAGAGCTGTTATGTAAATGATCCCAAAACAGCCACCGATGATGCACTGTGAATAATCTTACGTCTGTATTACTTACGACACAAAACCCACAAAGAAAATGACCAAAAAAAAAACTCCTCTCCAGCTTGTACTCCGCATTAAGCAGAATAAAAGGAGAATTTTTTAATCTCATCGTAAAATATGACTTGTTTAAAATCTAGGTCATGCTATTTTCTTTCCATTTTGTGCCACATCTCCTCATGATAAAGAGGCTGAAATCACTTCGCCGATCTTAATAGCAGCTGCATTCTGGAAATACGACGTTATAGTGCAATTTGGTACAATATGAGAAGTCACACTGCCACAGCCATTTATCATTTTAGACAAATAATGCATGCATACCAACAAATAATGAGACCGATGGGAAGATTTGTGTTATTATTGATTGCCCCCAGGCAAACTATGATGAAGACAATAAAGCTGGCTGTTTCACGCTTTGTCGTTAATTTAAGGGGAATGAAGAAGAATTCGATTCATTTGTTGTGCTCATTTAGCTTCTGAGATTTTTAGTCCTAAAAATCTAATAAAAAACACTTTCAATATCAGGATAGAGAAGAAATGAATGAAATGAAATATGCAATAAATTAACAGCATATTAGGGGGCAATTAGGATGCGAAGAGGGATTTAAAAAACCATTCTTTCATGTCACAGCTTTCTCGTAAAGGCTTTGCAAATGTGTCTTTTAGCTCTCTAGGGTGCACTGCACGTGTTGAAATATGAGATTTCAGAGTTACCGCTGAGGGGATGATGAATAATGAATAACATCTTAAATTTCAGTCAGTGTTCAGTCACTCAAAGCTATTGTTTGACTTGTGCACAAGCTGTTTTAGCAAGAAACAACATTTATGGGGTAGGGCATGTGAGAATTGGTTGCTTAATGTCATGCTACTAATATGTACAAACATGTTAGCATTACGCAAAATCATGTCTACAACATGTTAAAACATCAAATGTAACATGATAAACCATCCTAGTAGCAACATGTTAAAACATAACATGTAACATGCTAAACTATGCTAACAACATGCTAATACGTAAGCAATGTGCTAAATCATGGTTATAACATGTTAAAACATCACATGGAACATGCTACGTCATGCTAACAACAAGTTAATACATAAGCAATGTGCTAAATCATGGTTATAACATGTTAAAACATCACATGGAACATGCTAAGTCATGCTAGAAACACGTTAATACATAAGCAATGTGCTAAATCATGTTTACAGCATGTTAAAACATAACATGGAACATGCTAAATCACGATAGCAACATGTTAATACATGTTAGCAATGTGATAAATCAAGCTAAAACATGTTAGCAACATTTTTTGCAAAGTGCTAGAACTTGTTATTGGCTTTGAGTAAAATCTTCAGACTTTTCAAAGTTATTTAAAACTTTTTTGCATGAAAAAAATACAACAGTAATTTATAGTAAATACTATAGTGCTTTTAAACCATACTATAGTAAGGTGTATCATGTATTATTTACAATGCTTTGTTAATGAATGCTACAGCATACTGTAATATTAACTGTAGTGAACTGATAAACTGTAATAAATACCGTGGTTAATTTAATTAATTTAATTTAATTTTTACTACTGTAAACTGTAGGGTACTATAGTATAATATTCCCTATAGTTGTAGAAAATTTGGGTAAAGTAATATATTTATATTACTATAGTTGTTATATTACAGAATGACATCAACAAATTAATTCAAGTACTTTACTATAGTACGGTTCAAAAACACTACACTACTACACACATCTTCTTGCGAATGACATGAAGGGAAGTAAAAAATTTGCCGATCTGCGAGAACAATATCATCTACACGCCTGCTAGGTATTCATCTCCTGACTTCAAGACAAACCACATGGAAATGTCTTTAATCCTTTATTTAGTCAGGCTTGCACAGGTGATTGCATCCCTGCAGCGCTGCTCAAAGCTTGTGTCTTAAGAGACCTGCCTTTGATTACATGTGAACAACATCAGTCTGCGGTACACAAGTCCTCTTGACTCCTCCGAGCTCATGCTCACCACTGGTGGGCTAATATTCACGTGTTGCTAGGATACACAACTTTCAGATGAATCACAATCATTGTGGAGCATCATGTGCCATTCTTAAAATCTGCTCTATAAATATTAAAACAAAGGGAAATCTAGAAGTTTAAATGCATTTTTAATCTGCTATCAAACAATGGAAGCTTTAATGTAAATCAGTAGCAAAACTAGTTGCATTCATTTTAAATACAGTCAATGTGGTGCAACACAAACTGTTGGAAACAAATATTAAAATCACTAATTTGCAATGCTGGGTAGCGGTGCTTTAAGTGGGCCACTACGCACCACAATATTGTTTATTTATAGAAAACATAAGGTTGTGTGACAACCCAGACAAACAACAACAACAACATAATAATAATAATAATAATATAAGCGTCTGTCGAAATTCGTTTATTAACTTGACGCTGTTGTACAGAGTTTCACAAGTTGTAGCCTAAACTACGAAAGACTGAGCTATAAAACCTCCAAAAACAATACATTCCACTAATATTTTTGACAAACAACGTGAAATTTACCTTATGTGGATGAAAAGTAGGAGATAACATCAGAAACTGACGTTTGGGATAAAAAAGCACACATTTTCCGCTTCGAAATCATGACGTCAGCAATTCACGCATGCGCGCCGAAGGGGAAACAGTCGAACTGAACTCACCGGAACACTGGTACCGCCACTTCCAAATATAGCTCACGAGCGTACCGCCACCTCTCCGTGTGCCCAGAACGTGCTTTTAGCGTACAGGTACGTTCATTTGGACATCTGTGTTAAGCCTGCGCTGCCGCTTTTCAGAGTGCCCTTCACAATGCACGCTTCCTAATTCTTCCTAGTTCGGAGTATGGAGCGTGAATCATTTGAACCGGGAGTTCGTAGCGGGTTCGCGAATCATTTGAGTCAGTTTGGAGATCGCGAATCATTTGAATCAGTTCGGGAGTTCGGAGCGGCTTCGCGAATCATTTGAGTCCGTTTGGGGATCGCAAATAATTTGAATCAGTTCGGTAAGTCGGAGCGGGTTCGTGAATCATTTGAGTCAGTTCGGGAGTTCGGAGCGGGATCGCGAATCATTTGAGTCAGTTTGGAGATCGCGAATCATTTGAATCAGTTCGGGAGTTCGGAGCGGCTTCGCGAATCATTTGAGTCCGTTTGGGGATCGCAAATAATTTGAATCAATTCGGTAATTCGGAGCGGGTTCGCGAATCATTTGAATCAGTTCGGGAGTTCGTAGCGGGATCGCGAATCATTTGAATCAGTTCGGGAGTTCGTAGCGGGTTCGCGAATCATTTGAGTCAGTTCGGGAGTTCGGAGCATGAATCATTGAGTCATTTTTTTTGCACATTTTATTTATGTTCAGTAGTTCTTTCTAGCTCAAGCAAATCCACGAACTAATAAAAGGATTCATTATTAAGGTTGCCTGTTGACTGCTGTATATAAAACCCCTTCAGTATAGTTGTTGTTACCTCAGGGGATGAGAAGAGTCATCAAAAAAAAAAAAAGAAAAGAAAAGATTTTTTTTTGTGGCTATAATATAGTACCAGCACCTCTTTTGGGCCACTTAAAGCACTGCTGGGTAGTAACAGATTACATGTAAAAAAAATAAAAATAAAAAAAAAATAGGTACATGTAAATGATTCTTTTACATTTGAAATTCTCATAATCAGATTATAGTTATGTTTTATACATATGATACGATGATTACATATTTTTTATCAACTCACAAACCCTCTTGTAGTTCATACATGAACCCCAGTTTGGAAAAACCTGGCATAATGTAATGTTTAATACACTTCATGATGTTGATAACATCGAATTTAATATCTTTTAGGTCAAAAGTAATCTAAAAGTGATCAAAAAGTCGGAATATATTAACCAATATATTTTCAGCATCATTACTGCAGTCTTCAGTGTCACGTGATCTTCAGAAATCATTCTAATATACTGATTTGCTGCTCTCAAAAAAAGTAGGTCAGAATGATTATACTTATTTCTCTCTGATGCATGAAATATTTAATCAAATCTATTAAATAAATATATTCTTTATGTCAAAACAAAATCTTCTTCTCCACAATGATGCATTCATGTATTTTGAAACTGGTGCACATTTAACAGAGAATAATGGTGCATGCAGAGGTTGCATCCTCACTATTTTCATCAGTCATTGTGAATTAATATTTTATATAATAAACAGAAAAAAAATATAAAGAGAAGTATTATGTGTAAGAGTCAGTGGTTGTGTTGGTGATGATGGGCTTTTAAAGATCAGTCTACAGTAGAGGAATCTGGCATCAGAGAGTTAAAATGATAAAACCTGAACATGAGATGTGCTGAGATTTTGTTATGAAATGGGTTTGATCTGCAAATATTTCTGTGTGCAGTTTCAGATAGCGAAATAAAATAATAATAATACTGTTCACCACATATCCCAGTGCCAGATACACGCTGTGACTGAACAAAGAGACACTTAAGAATCATGGGAGGAAAAAAAATAAGAGTTTATGATTCCGCTAAATAAATAAAAAATGTCAGGCACCGTTGTATAAAGAATGAATTCATAACACATCGAATGCACATATCACAGCCATAAAACCATGTTTTCTAACAAGAATACAAATAGGAAATGCACTTTCCCCCTTGCATTTTAAAAGTGTTTATGTTTCTAAACGGTCCATTTTTTTATTTGTTCGTCTACATGTGTTGAGAATCAATGATATCCAGGTACCTTGCTTCAATGATCTTCGGCAACAAGTAGTTCCTGCAAAGAAAGTGTAATGTTATGGCATATATGCATATACATATACCCCTTTAAACTATATAAAAACTGCCAGGATACCAAATCTGCATTGTGTGACAGACGTTATGCACACAGAAACAGTAAACAGCAGACACGCTGCTTTCTTATAATCTTCAAGACATTGTAAATATACACTCTCAGATAAAAAGGTACAGTATCCTTTCAAAACTACTAAAACCATTTAGGGGTAAAAAGGGTTAAAAGATGTACTTTGACAGCATTGTATCTATTTTTCCCACTCTGATATAATAACTATGACATACCTTATTGGAATGAGCATGATCATGAGTAAAGGGAAGATCATCTTCATATAGGGCAGAGGGTACATCCCAAACGCACACAGGATGATCAACTGAACCATCTGCAGGCCTGTGAAATAATGCACCTTCCTCTGAGGCACTCTGCGGATGTAGTGCGTGGGTGGATACGACGTCTTGGGAACGCAGATTGAGATAAGAATGATCAGTGACAGATTTGTGTATTATCAACATATGTAGCTAACATAATCGTATTTACTTTCCTAATACACAAACCAAGAAGAATTTCCAGCAAAAAGCTGATGGTCTGTTTATGCTGAACACAACACATAAAACGACACTGAAGATACTTGATCTTAAACATACAGTTATGAAGAGTTGAATTTTGGGCCGGTGTTTGACTTGTGATATGTCTTGTAAGCACACATCTAGTATAAAACCTTAAAAATTTGTCACATTACTTTAAAATTGTTAATGATTTCATGATGACTTTAAACCTGTAAATCCGCATTGTTTTGGAATAGATTGGGATTATGTAACAACCTAGGATTTTTAACTTTACAACCACAGATAATCCCTCACTTCACCTTATAGTACAGTATAGTGATTTATACTGATTTTCCTTGGGGTTGTGAAGCCAGCACTATTAAATTACACAATAAATGATGTATCGTTGATAAATACTGAGTGATCTGGAGACTTGGATTGAACCCAGAAGAACATGTGCAGCTTTTAAATAAACTAAGTTACGATGAATGTTTAACTGTTTTTATTAAGTGTCTTTATTAACTTGTGCTGTGATGGATGGTGCTCTTAATATACAGTGTCACTCATCGACTACTTTATACAGTTTGTGGTTAATTTGAACAGACATCAGTGAAGAAAGATGCACTTTTCCACACACAATGGTGTAGTACAAATTGGCCTAAGAACTTTTTTTAAATGTTTTTTTTTTCTTCTTTCTTTCTTTCTTCTTTCATATTTAAATAAAAAATTGGTTTTAAACCAGGAAGAGTCCCAGTGTTGTTCCTTATGTCCAGTTCATCCCCAGACATGGATTAATAAATTAGCTGCTAAAATGAATAGCTCTTCTCTACTCTTCAAAAGTATGGGGCGGCTAAGATTTTTTAATCTCTTTGTCTCTAAAGATCACCACAGATTTGATTAAAAATACAGTATTATTGTGAAATATTATTACAATTTAAAATGTAATTTATTCCTGTGATCAAAGCTGTATTTTCAGCATCATTACTCCAGTCGTCATGTGTCACATGATCTTCAGAAATCATTATGATATGCTGCTTAAAAGACATTTCTGATTATTATCAATGATCAGAATCAGAATCAGAATCAGAAAGAGCTTTATTGCCAAGTATGTTTGCGCATACTGATGGAAACATTACACAACTGATGGAAACAGTTGTGCCGCTTCATATTTTTATGAAAAGCGTGATGCATTTCATTTTTCAGGATTCTTTGATGAACAGAAAGTTCAAAAGAACAGCTTTTATTTGAAACATTATAAATGTCTTAATGCTCACTTTTGACCAATTTAATGCCAAATAAAACTTGTATTGAAAAACTTTACAACAAAGATCCTCCACCGAATGATTACTTCTGGCTCTCGAGGCTTACTTGTTCTTTAAGCAGAAGGGCCATTCGGTCACACATCTGGTTTCCATCAATAGACGTGAGAGCGATGTACAGGAAAAGGCCGTAGAGAACGGGTTTCGGTATCCACTGCAGAGGCACCGGCAGCAAAAACAGTGACAAACCAATCAGGATGTTCGCAGCCAGCGAGGTGAGTCTCGTCTCCTTCACGCTGACTATCCTGTAGGTGCACACAAGGACGTGTTTTACAACTCCGGTTAATCACACTTGATGTGTTATTCACACTCTCATATTTAAACATCATCTGTTGGTATCATGTTCTCTAAGTGTGACGGTAGGTGCGTGCGATCACGTTTCGTAGAGGTGGCCCCCCTCCACTCGCTGTTCCACCCGCGCTAGCTGACGCACATGAAGCGTGGAGTGTGGGAAAGCTGCGTGCATCCATGGCAAACCTAGCACTGACATCAGGATGTTGATTAACCCAGAGAGCATCAGGTCCCAGTGGTACGCTGTTCCCTTTAGCAGTCTGAAACACATGCACACACACCAAAAGAGATCATAGGGCATCCCCTCAGCATCTTCTGAGACTGTGAATGACGGCTCACTGAGCTCTGAAAAAAACATCATTATAGCAAATAGAGAAGGTATGGCACAGAAGCATGGAAACAAACTTTTAATTTTAAAACTCAAATATGTGACCTTGGACCACAAAACTAGTCATAAGGGTCAGTTTTTTGAAATTGAGATTCATGCATCATCCCACAGCTGAATAAACAAGCTTCCTGTTGATGAATCTGGAATATGAGGGTGCAAAAAAATCTAAAGACTGAGAAAATCGTCTTTAAAGTTGTCCAAAGGAAGTTATTGGCAATGCATATTAATTATCAAAAAATACGTTTTGATAAATTTAGAATAGGAGGTTTACAAAATATCTTCATGGAACATGATCTTTAATTAATATCCTAATGATTTTTGGCATAAAAGAAAAATTGATCATTTTGACTCACATAGTGTATTGTTGGCTATTGCTACTAACATACCTGTGCTACTTATGACTGCTTTAGTGCTCCAGGGACACACATGCAGTGTTGGGGGTAACGCATAACAAAGTTATGTTATCAGATTACTTTTTCAAGTTATGCATAAAGTAATGCATTAATTTACTGTACAAGAAAATATCTGAGTTACCTTTTCAAATAAGTAAAAGCAGTTTCCATTTTGTTTCCCATTTATTGGCTGATTGCTCTCCTGTCCTCATGTTGAGAGAAACGGGGAGTAAGTGCAGAGGCGCTGTTTGAACATGATGTTACTGTAGATCTAGACTAAATGTCAATGTGCATTCATCTCACTTACAAAAAAACACAAAGATGCAGTATCTCTCAAAATGGATAAAAACAGTGCAACGCAAGTGCAGACTGAGAATCTGACACAAACCTGTAATAATTAAATATGTTAAAAAACACAAATATTCTTTATATGTATTAATTTCCATTTGATGGACCAATGTCTTTGCTGCTTACCTTCGTTGATCCAAATTAAACCATACTAATAAGCCAAAATGACTTTAGATATTTAAAAGTATATTCTTAAAAGTAATTTCCCCAACACTGCAAATATGACTTTTCCTGATTCACATAGTACTGATTTTCTGCATGGATACCTGTTCTCTGGGGCATTGGTGAGGGACACCACAATATTTTGGTCAATGAAGATGAGCAAGGCAAGGAGAAAGCCAAGACCGCATGCACTTAATACGTTCATCCCTGTCAGCTGGTCAAAAGCTGCTACTTTGAATAGGGCTTCATTCTGGTAGTTGAAAACTGGAACTGTGGATCAACATATTTGAAGGAATGAATGTAAAGTTCACCAAACAAATGACAGTTCTGCAAATATGTACTCACTTTGCCAAAGCCTTCAATCACATTCAAACCTGTCACCTCAAAATGGATTGCGAAAGGTTTGACGTCAATGCCAATTGATCAGGATGTCCTGCTGTGACATGTTTTGAGGTGCAAGGTTTGAATCAAAGACTGTACAATATCTAACAGATGTTACTGGCATTGCTGTGAATGGGACAAAATGCAACATGCAATATGGCAGCTCTAGTAATGGAAGTCCCACCTTTTAATAAAAAAAAAGCCAAATTGTTAGACCTTTCACGTCCCATAGAAACCTGAGACTTCCACATGCATTGGTTGGACCAGCCTAAAATATACGCTTTTTACAGAGTTGGATAGTAACAGTGCTGGATAGTAACTCATTATATGCCATCTGGATTACTTAATCAGATTCCAAATTAGGTACATTTAATTAGATTACATTGCATTTTAAAATACTTGAAATCTACGGAGAACATAACATGCAAGAAAAAATAAATAAATTGTGTGTGCGATCCCTCAATGTACTAAAACGTGCACACGATTACCATTGCCTTCCCTCGGTATGCTAAATCGTGCGCACGATTTAGCAAATCGAGGGAACGAATTAGTAAATCGTGCGCGCAATTTATAAATCGAGTGAACGAAATAGTAAATCGAGGGAACTAATTAGTAAATCGTGCGCACAATTTTAAATCGAGTTAATGAAATTGCAAATGGAGGGAACTAATTAGTAAATTGTGCATACAATTTATAAATCGAGTGAACGAAATAGTAAATCGAGGGAACTAATTAGTAGGCTAAATCGTGCGCGCAATTTATAAATCGAGTGAACGAAATAGTAAATCGAGGGAACTAATTAGTAAATCGTGCACACAATTTATAAATCGAGCAAACGAAATAGTAAATCGAGGGAACTAATTAGTAAATTGTGTGGGCAATTTATAAATCGAGCAAACGAAATAGTAAATCGAGGGAACTAATAAATATATTGTGTGCGTAATTTATAAATCGAGTGAACGAAATTGTAAATCGAGGGAACTAATTAGTAAATCGTGCATGCAATTTATAAATCGAGTGAATGAAATAGCAAATCGAGGGAACTAATTAGTAAATTGTGCGCGCAATTTATAAATCGAGCGAACGAAATAGTAAATCGAGGGAACTAATAAATATATCGTGTGCGTAATTTATAAATCGAGTGAACGAAATAGTAAATCGAGGGAACTAATTAGTAAATCGTGCACGCAATTTATAAATCGAGTGAACGAAATAGCAAATCGAGGGAACTTATTAGTAAATCGTGCATGCAATTTATAAATCGAGTGACCGAAATAGCAAATCGCGGGAACTAATTAGTAAATCGTGCGCGCAATTTATAAATCGAGTGAACGAAATAGCAAATTGGGGGAACTAATTAGTAAATTGTGCACGCAATTTGTATTTTTATTTTGAAGATGGTACAATATTGTTCTATTTAAATCAATGTGCTAAAATGAGTTAGGTCACAAGTACTGTAATCTAAAAGTTATCAAAAAGTGGTCAAATTATATTATATAATGGATTACATTACTAACTACAATATGTAAGTAATCTACGCAGCACACGATATAACAACATTTACAAGGTATTTTATGTAAAACTTACAAAATTGTGAGATTTTTAGGAAAACAGTAAACATGTTAGTCCAGTCCAAAAACAAAACTGTTATTGAGGAGTAAGCCGTTCATAGGAAAACAGATTTATAAGATTGTAAAAAATTAATGTTAATTATTTATATTAAATGTGCCGAAGTGTTAAAGAGACTAAATTTAGGGAACAATCATCAGAATTTCTTTTTACATTTCAATCTTTTCATCACACAATGTCTCTAAATACTTGGTATAAAGCACATTGTTTATATGTAATACTTTAATGCTCTTTTTTAAATTTTTCAAACTTAATTTTCATTAAATATCCTTCTAATCATTTCCCTTTGTGCAAAGTTATGCAGGTTTGGAATTACAGTATGGCAGTTAAATGATAATGTTTGGTTGAATACTGATGGGTTGCATAATAATTAAATTATCGAGGGATGAAATCTAACCCACCTAACCCAGAGTCTATTTGTGATCATTTTGATATTATCAAAAATACTACATGATCATAAAGGGTTTTTTTTCTCAATGAGGACTCACGCTGAATGTCGATGAACAGGTAGGAGCCCACGAAGGAGAAGATGACCACAGATATTGGCAATGCACAGTCTGACACCACCTCCCTGACTTTAGCATGCAGGAATGGGCTGGAAAGAACCAGGAAAGTAGAAAATGTAAACCTCGAGTAATATATGGAAGCCAATTTCCGCCAATACATAAAAAAATATTAGCAACTTTTTAACTCACAATACTGAATTACTATGCATGATTTGCATGACATAATGATATATATGAATAACATGATATAAAATCGCAATTCTGACTTTTTTCTCAGAATTAGGTAAAATTGTAATTGCAAGTTATAAAATCAGAATTGACTAATTTTGCAATTCTGATTTTATTCATTTTTTTGTCAGAGTTGCATGATTTTAAATGGGAATTGTGAGCTAGAAGTCAGAATTCCGAATTGTCAGAATGAAGTCAGAAAACACGCAATTGTGAGAATTTTGAGATATAAACTTGCAAAAGTTTATATCTTGTGATTCTGATTACTTTTCTCAGAATAATGAGATCTTGCATTTTAAATAAATAAATTAAATAAAAAAATAAAAATAAAATAATTAAATTAAATACATTTATATCACACAATTCTGACTTTATGACTCACGACTTACAAAGTCACAATTGCAAGATATAAACACAATTCTAGAAGAAATGTCAAAATTAAAAGATATAAACCAACAATTCTGAGAAACAAAAGCATTGCAAGTTTAAATCTTGCAATTCTCAAAATTGTGAGTTTACATTTCAAACTCTGAATTGCAAGTTTATATCAAACAAAATGAAGGGGGAAAAAACATAAATAAAAAATTGTGCAGTCAAACTATTAATCGTGATTTACAAATTTTTGTTTGCATGATTTATGTGCAGTATATATAGATACACACATACTGTATATATTTGGAAAATGTTTACATGCATATACAGTTATGTATTTCTATTATATTTCTAGTTTTATATATATATATATATATATATATATATATATATATATATATATATATATATATATATATATATATATATATATATATGCATCATGTGTTTGTATTTATATATAGGCCTACATAATAAATTGACAGTACACATGCACAAAACCTTTATTTTGGATATCCCCTTTCTATTTATTTTTTTATTCAGTTGTGGAAGCAGCCCTCCATAATAATATGACCATTATTTACTGTTTTATTTGCTCTCTGTGAAGCCATGTCATTCTGTATTATTTGAAACCAGTTTAGTTTAAATCAAGTATGTTAGATCAGAAGACCAAGCTTTAGCAATTGAGTTAACTAGCCTATAATGACCTTCTCTTGATGAGGAAGAGGGCATAGCCCAGCCACAGTGTTCCCAGCATCAGCAGCAGGCAGAGAATAGGGCGCTCCCTGGTGCACATAACCACTGTTGCAGGCAGTGAGCCGCCTCCATACTCTGTTCCATTCAATCCCTGATGAAGGATCACACCCAGACCTTGCAGTTCCCCTGTGCTTCCATTGACTAGTGTAAGGCCATGATAATATTTATGAAATACTGAGAGAAAAGGAACATATAGTGGACAGCAATTAAGTGAATCATAAATAAATATATATTTATAAAAATAAAAAAATAATAGTGCAACCAACAACAAAAAAAGAAAAAGAAAAAAGAAACCAATCTGTCATAATTTAGTCTCTCTGACGGTGGATTTCCAAATGTATTTGATTTTTCTGAAACATAAAAAGAGATCTTAGGCAGAATGTTCATGGTGCTCTTTTCCATTCAATGAAAGCAATAAGCAATAATAATTCCAAAATGTAAGTTACCCTATTATAGGGGTGTGCATGAATTATCATGTTTTAGCTATATGTGAGCTAACATTATGGAGTATGCCACTCACTTTGCAAAAAAAAAAAAAAAAAATGTCTTGAGAGTCTAAAAGCATTTATTATGTGATAAAGCATATCAGAATGCAGTTAAAACAAGATATGAAAGCAAAAATATCCCAGTATGGCTTTTTGTTTTTTTAAATTTACATAGTTACATAATGTCACACACACAAAATTAGTGTGTGAGTTTGATTGCAATGGGATATTAATATTATATAACAGTTCAACAAACATGAAGCTAATATTGAGTGAGTTATATTTTGCACACAATATATTATTATTTTTTTGACCATGAAAATAGCTCTAATCAAATCCGGATCAGAACATTTGTGCATCTAAGAGCAACACGGTGGTGTTTCGTTTTATAAATTATTATTATTATTATTACTATTTTTTTCATTAATCATTGATCGATGATTTATTCATAAAGTCACCCAGTTGCTACATTTCTAAATGAATCTGCCGTTTTGAACAAATCATTTGAATAAATGAATCAATTAATCATTCATTAAGATAGGGACGGTTTTAGTGTCATATTTATTTATTCATCACTGGTCTAAACCAGCCAAGGTAACAACAAAAAGCAGAATATGGTTTAATTATCCTTATTTGAAAAATCACAATAAATATATAATTTTTTTTTGCTAATTTTGATCATGTGTGACACCTACCCCACTATTTGCTGAAAACTTTTATGTTACTCTATGGATATTTTTGGAATTTAGCAGCCCCAGTTTTGATTTAACTTCACTGAATAGAGCTGGAAAAGAGCTGCTTGAACATTTACTTTAAACGACTCTTTTTGTGTTCCATGAAATGGGATAAAATTACAGGTTCGAAATGCCATGATGGGGTTTTGGGTACAGTATTGTTTACAGTATTGCTTAGGCATAGTTCACAAAAAAATAAATAAATCATCATTTACTCATCCTTATGTCGTTCTATATTTTGAGAAATGTCCCCATGTTTATTTTTCTTTGTCGAAACGGTTTGGTCACTAACATTCTGAAAAATATATTTTGTGCATCACAGAACAAAGGATGTTGATTTGAAGTAAGTAAATAATTCATTTTTGGGTGAACTATCCCTTTAAAACACACCAAACGGAAATATCATCAACAATATTCTAACATCAAAATGCATCAAGAAGACATTTACATTTTCTCCCCATTTCTTTCTCACTCACGTCCCTGTTGTTAAATCATCATTAATGATTTATTTCTGAGATATCACAAGCCTGCTCTAGTTTGAGTATTAGTTTCAGCAATGCCTGTGGTCCTTATACATATCAGAGCTCTGAACTTACTCTTTATGGTGCCTTTCAAAGCGTCGCCCACAAAGGCAATGGAGATGAACAAAGCTATCACTTCTTCTGTGGAGCTGAGAGGACACATAGCACACAGTGAACAACTGATCTTCCCTTTTATCAAAGCAACAGAGCACAAACCAAGACATAACAACAAAAAGGCACAGAGATTACCACACACACGACGGGACAGCACAGATTTGTGATGGATGTTTATGCTACAGAGAGGTCATATCAGAATGTGGTGTCTGCCTGAGGGGATTTCATACATCAATAAAAGACAACTGGATTGTTGCACTTTCTCAAGCAGATGAGTGAGGTGCATGTTTGTGTAAAACTTTCTGTTTTTTTTTTGGCTGTTAGCAAGTTTTTTCGATGCTTTAAGAAGGCTTTAGCTTTGTGTGTTCTAGCTAGTTGCATACTGACCGAAAACATTGAAAATTACCCCCAAGTCTTTATAATATTCTGATCTCAAGATATGCCTTCTGTGCTTGTATTTATGAGACTTTCTCTATCCGCCTGGCCAAAATCGTAGATCCAATTGCTTAGAAAACTAACATAATAGCATACTTCTCAACAATTCACATACAGTGCAAATGGTGCAGAACAAGTTTTGGGGTTAGTGATATTAACAATTTAACATTGATATGCACATTAGGCATGTGATCATATATTTATAGCACTTCAGCTGTTTCAAGACACATTCTGTTGTATTTACGGAACCAGTTTAGATAATAATAACAATGATAATAAAAAATAATAATAATCATTCAAAATATAATTTTATTTTATTAAATTATAAAATTTTAATAATGGTATTAAATGGTAAATAATGAAAATAATAATGGCAATATATATATATATATATATATATATATATATATATATATATATATATATATATTTAATTTTTAATTTTTTTACACGAGTAAAATTACAATAACCTCAACTGTTAAACCTCAGAGTTTGGGAACACAAAGAAACTATAGAGCTTTTTTGACAACAAATTAATAATCACATCACAATTTGTAAATATATCATATGTCATATCTTGTGTTTTTAAATGCAATCCAGACTTTGTGTGGAGAAGCATCTAATGTAATCCTGCACAAAAAACAAGCTAACAAACCCACAGTTCTGCGCTTCTCATTGTGATGCATGCAGCGCGGCAGACTATATTCTTAAATAATTCAATCGCAGCCTTTGTGATTCAGTTAATGCATATTATATTTAATTTACATATTGCAGTTTGTTTAGTAATTGTTCAAGGTCGTTTTGTGATTTCAGTCTTCAAACAGTCCCTCACCTCTTACCACCAAACTATTTTTCTTTTCTATTTATCTAATTCATGTTGGTCATACTGTACTTCTCTGGTCACAAAATATAAAAGTTCATATAAAATCACATTCCTGGCAGATAAACAGATTGTACTACTCCACTGACCGTTTAAAGAGCTTCATAAACAGGCTGACATTGAAGATGCCTCCCAGTATGAGGAACAGACTGTTCCAAAGACCGATGCAGGCGTAGAAAGCAGGAAAATCAAGGTCGTAGTCATCACAGATGCCTCTGATCACTGCAGTATGCAAACAAAAGAGAGAAAACAACTGTAAAGGCCTCTGAGAGAGACGGTCAGCTCAACGGTCTTTATAAGAGAGATACAGCACCGCTGATGAAGATGGCCAGAGGTGCAGTGGTCAGAGGAATGACCAGCGGAGAACCAGCAAATAGAGAGTAAATCACTCCTCCAATGCACTGACCAACGATAGTCTTCTGGACATCTGCAAAGAAAAGGTTATGAATTATTGAGTTTTCATTTTTGGGTAAACTATCTCTTAAAACAAAAGTTCTGAAAGGATGTTATCAAAGCAATGTCATAGACGATTTGGTTTCTCAAAGGACCTTTCAGAGATCAATTCCCTGAGAAACCTTATTTTTCTGAGAACACAGACATAGAAGAAGCAGAAACAAACAGGTGGAAATGTAAAATAGTGTGATAATCTAACAAAACTGCCTAACGTTACCAAATGAAATGTCGACAAAGCTTAGGAGGATCCACTCCATCTATACTTTGATCATCAATCTAAATCCCATCCTGATGTAGTCTTACAAAAAACACGATTTTCTCAACATTTTTTTTTTATTTGAAGTTATGTATGAAACTTACCCACAATCAAATATTGACCTTAAAAAAAAAAGCATGAAACTAGATTTGTTTTGTAAGCAGAGGCTCTAGTACTTTGCTTTGACACACTGCATGTTCAGATATTCATAGAGTAAAACATTCTGGGGACCATGAAACTTTTGCAAATGATCAGAAATGCTGACGGTGGATGGCAACTTAAAAATAAAAAAAATAAGGCAGGGAAAGAGCTAGAAATCTGAAGATGTTGCTACTATAAAGAACCTTTTGTGCGATGGAAAGTTGAAATGGATGTGAAAGGTTATTGAACTATTGATGCCAATGAAGAAACTTTATTTTTGAGAGTGTAAAAACTTTACAGTTCACAAAATTTCTTTATAGCAGAAAAGGTTTTTGGATTGTTCAACTGTCAGGGTGTCTTCAGTCACTTTTGACAGAAATAAATCGAATTGAGATCACACTTGTTGACACGTGGCTATGTGAGCACACAAAAAAATCAAGGACATGATGTGGATGTGGAAGTTAAAGGATTAAAGCGTCGAAAATGTGAAAAATAACACTTTGTACTGTAGCAAAAAATAAAAAATAAAATGACAGCAGAAAAATAAATCGTAAAAAGCTACCTTAAAAATCCCCTCAGAATTTTAAATAACAACCAAAAATATTATTGAACAAAAATATGCATTACATTTATATTGATTTTCCTGAGTTACATTTCAAGGCTTCGGTCACTTCGGACTTCAAAAGCTACAAAGTGTAAACCCAAAAATGAATAGGCACAGAGAGTTAAGAAATGTTCACAAAAACAGAAACCCAAAGAGGAACCCAAAATTGTAATTCTAAGGTATCAAAAAAAATAAAATAATAATAAATAAACCTTTTAGAATCTTTATTTAAGGACTGTTCTCTGAAATGTTCTTTGGAAAATTTTTCATCACTGTGAAAACCACCTTTTGCTATCTTTATTTTTAAAATCGTACCAAGAAAAATGTAACAATGAAAAAGAAAAAATGGTTCTTTTGAGAACCGTTCACTAAAAGGAACCCAAAATGGTGTTTCTGGTCCAAGGTGGTCCATCAGCTAATGACTATAAATTATGAAGCACAGACCTATCTCTCCTCGCGTGCTCTCGTCATTCAGAGAACCGAACGCAATGGCCGGCAGCAGGATGGCGATGTAGAGGAAGATGGCTGTTGTGGTGTACTTCAACAAAGATCTGTTAGAGTCCAGAATACCTGGAGAGAGAACCACACAGCGACAAACACCTCAGCTCCAGCAACAGAGAGATTTCTGTCATTTTTAGTAAAAGTGAAGTCAACCAGAGCCTTGAGGGAAACAGAGACTCGCCATCTGTGAAGTCCGACAGGTACAAGGGAAGCCTGCGGCACAGGTCCTCATAAATGCCACGACCTGCTCGGAGGAAATCTTTTACCTGCGTACAAAAGGAGATTTAGTATGCTTAAAATCTTAAGTGCATAAGTAAATCTTAACAAAAAAAGTGCTGTTGTAAAATATCACAAGATGGGAAACTGTAATTTATCTGTGATCCAGATGCCACATCAAAACAGCTGCGCCTGAAATGTTATAACTCTTATTATGCAGTACAAAAAGAAATATAATGGAAAATCTGTTCTTGAATCTCTGAAATTATTATACCAGTGACAGAATACAACCTACACTTACTACAAAGAGATTTAGCAATTTTTAAAGAAAACAACCAATGTTCAGTAAAAGGAGATGCTTATTTATTTTTGAAAAAGAATCTTATGCTAATCAAGGCCTTATTTATTTAATCACATATATATTAAACAGAAATTGTTTGAAATATTATTATCATTTAAAATAAATGTTCTATTTGAATATATTGTAAACTTATCAAAGCTGCATTTTCAGCTTTATTACGGCAGTGTTCAAATCATTTCATGATGTTTCATGATTTTAACTGTTGGGTAAATTTTTGTTGGTCAAAATTTCTGAGGTTAAAGAGAGAGAAAAAAGTTGCAGTTTTAAAATAATACTAAAAAAAAATAATAATAATAAAATTCAGTTCAGTAGGCATGCTATGACATGTCCCTACCAATATCCATCGACTACTAAATAGTCCCTAGCAATAATTTTGAGCACATGACTTTCTGCAAATGGCAATAGGAGCACTGGGAGGAGCCAGAGGAGCTTGATTTTTTCACAGATTATCTGTCTCATATTCTACTGTCAGGACATAATGACAGGTTTAATAAATATGTAAAAAATAATTTTTTACAAAAGTTCCCCTACAGCACCTTTAAACTTTGAGAAAGAAACCTGATGTATGTCGGTATATTCTGTTCGCGCATTTGGTCTTAAAGAGACAGCAGCCTATAAATACCTGCTGCTGTCTGTGTCATTAATGCCAATCAAACAACAAAACACAGCTTTAACAAAGTGTAATCAGTATTTAATTTATACACTGAACACTATAGTCCTATTTCACACTTTTTAGATTTCTATACATGAATACTAATGTAACTGACTATTTATACTGCATTCATCTTTGTGTATTTGGTATTATTTTATTACTGTATTTTCAGTTGTCTTTAATGATGTTTATGAGCTTTAATATTATTTAGTCCAGTAGTTTGTGCCATGGTATCAAAGTACTTAAAGTGTTTTAAAAGTAACAAATTAAAAGCAGTTTTTTTTTTTTGATAAATGATTCAATCCGAGACTCAAAGATGTTAAAATGATGAGTTCAGTGATGGGTTGCACCCGAGCGGCAACCTCCCGCTCTCTCTCGTGAGGCCAATAAGGAAGTGACTAAAACTGCAATTCATCGACTTTGGTCTATATTGCTAATTTTGCCCTTCATGACAACTGTGAGGGGGGTGAATTTTTTTTAAACTCATCCGTTTAAATTATATTAAGACTTAAAGTTCTGCATAATTAAGGGCGTGGCTACATGAGTGACAGGTGGATTGCCGCTGCTGACAATGCCGTCGCACTAGGTGGGCGTGGCTTCAGCAATCAGCTCCCGCCTTTTTGCCCATCCGGGAGAGTCGCGCAGTGACGCGCTGCCAAGATGGCGACGGCCCGCTCTACACACTTTAGGCTTCAAAACCGCACCACATAATGTGAGGACTGTGTGTGTGTGTGAAGTTTGCACTTCACGGCCCACAGAGAAACCCAACATTAAGTTAAAAGGCAGACTGAGCAGATAATTGGTCGGCCGAGTCCTTCTCGGCTCCAGACCTTGAGTGGTTTGTTGCTGTATGGGTCGGTCTCTTCCTCCAGCGAGGGTTTCTGGATGGCAGTGGACAGCCGCTGTCTTTGAATCACCAGCTCCTGCTTGAAGTCCTCCTGGGTCTTGGTTTCCAGGAGTTTTTGTCTAAACGAGATGTCTGAGAACAAGGTGGCAAACGTGCGGCCGAGCTCTATAGCGGTCTTTGTGCTTTTCTGTAGGGTATACGGAAGATGAAAATTACAATAGATGCTTAAAATAGATCTGAGATGCTAAAAGTAACACTACAGATTGAACTGAAACCGAAGACTTTAAGCGTAAACTTTGACACGGTTTGAAACCATTGCAAATTAGCACACAGCAGGGATAATTAAAATCTGTGTTTTTGTCACTCTAGGTGATGAGAAGTGAAAGGAGAAGCTTACTGTGCGAGGCGGTGCCAGGATGAGGATAACGTAGCGAACCTCGCAGCAGTTCACGCCCCAGTTCTGCGGCCGCTCCAGACGCGAAACACAGACGCAGCGTCTCTGAAGACTCTTCACATTACAGCTGAATGCAGAAGGGCACATGTTTTTAATCAGACATATATATGATTAAATGTGAATAAATGATTAAATAGACAGATAGATAGGCTCGGCTGATCATATTTGATATTTAGTTTATTTGCATCATCCGATAAATGTACTTACTTGATTGCTTCTAGGCATGCATTGTTGTGTTCAAAGTAAAATTGTGTCAAATAAATAATTGTGCACATCTCACTTGCCATTTTCTAACTTAAATAGGGTACTTAATATAAACTGGCAGCAGAAAGTTTGTAAAAAGATTTTTTTTTTGGTTTGTTTTTAAAAGATGCATGTATTTGATCAAAAATATAAAAACAGGAAAAAAATTAAATATTATTACAATTTAAAATAACTGTTTTCTTTGTGAATATATTGTACAATGTAATTAATTCCTTTGATCAAAGCTGAATCTTCAGCATCATTACTCCAGTCTTTAGTGTCACATTATCCTCCAGAAATCATTCTCATGCTGATCTGATGATCAAAAAAATTCTAATTATTGTCAATGTTTAAAAACGTTTTGCTGCATTATATATATTTTTGTGCCTAGGATGCTTTGTTGAATAGAAAGTTCACTGAACAGCATTTATTTTCTGTCTCTTCTGTCACTTTAGATTAATTTAATGCCATCCTTGCCAAATAAAAATTTGAATATGAATTTTCTTTTTTTGCACGTATCATAACCTTGTTAATGGTAATGCATCATAAATACATTAAGTAGCAAAAAAAAAATTGTTTTCATCAGTGATAAAAATAAGAAATGTTTCTTGAATGGAATAATACTGTAAAATCACATTTGCCATTACGGAAATACAGTAAATTACATTTTAAAATATATTTAAATAGAATCAATTATTTTAAATTTGATCAATAGTTCACAATATTACTATTTTTTATCTAATAAACCTAACCTCGGTGAGCAGAAGACAATGCTTATTAAAAAGCATTAAAAAAAACATTTGGCCAACGGTTAAATTGATTTCTTTATGTAAATGTACTGTATATAAACAAAGTGCAATTATTATTTTAATGGTAGCACCATAAATAGACATAAAAGTATGCATGCATGTGCATATGCATCTATATTATAGGCTTAAGATGTAACAGGGTCCCTAGTCAAAAAAAAATACTGGGAAAAAAAACATGCAGGGGCACAACATATGGCTTAGATATGTAGGTATGCATTTTTAAGTGCTTAGTTATTGATGTTTAAGCTCTACATACAGCACACAGAGCCAGGACTGCTGGTAGCGAACTCCAGTGGCTGTCG